>NW_017973784.1:0-11087 GCF_001876935.1 Asparagus officinalis
CCGATTTTCTCAGAGCGGATCTGATTGCCCGGTGGTCCACGGATATCAACGTCCCCGTCACAGGCCAAAAACCCACGCAAGCAAGAGATGATGAACAGATCTTGCGTTTGTTTGAAAGGAGTTATATTTCTTTTGTTTTCATTGTGTACCGGTCTTATAAAAAGGCTATCGTTTTGTTTCATTGTAACGATCGAAGTTGTAATGAATGCAGCAATGAATACAGCAACTTTTTCCGCAAACAAGCTGGCGACCACAGTGGGAGCCAACGGCATCGCTACCGACACCGTCGTGACGCAACCAGCATTCGAGATCTGGGTGAATGAAGAATACGAGCTCGATCGACAACAGTTCAAAGAAGGCCTCTCTTCCTCCTCCTCCAGATCCGCCTCTCCAAGCAGGTACAGAAAGGTAACCTCTTTCATAAATGTTTGCAGGTCCTTCGGCTCGAAAATCCAAGACCCCGTTGCCGCCTCTGCACTTGCACCACGCGACGTCCCCACGTCGTCCAACCTGGTCGAGATCGCAGATCCGGATTCCTCTTCCGCCGAGGAGATGACTTCTGAAGACGCTCCGGCATTATCAAAGAGAGCACGACAAAGACAGCGTCAACGTCTTGCCACGGCAAAGACGGCGTCAAAGCCTTGCTCGTCAGCTGGCCAAGGCTTTGGAGCCGATGGACGGGATTCACTACAATGAAGATCTAAAGTCCAGGCGACGACGAGAGCAACAACGACAAACAACCAGCCCCTCCTCCAAAGCAGAAACGAACGAATGGGTTCGTGTCAAAAGAACCCGTTCTACTCTCGAGGAGCGAATCCAGAAGCGCCGCGCCTTGCGTGCGCATGCCCGAGCCCTGGTCCAAAAAGCACGAGAAATGCTAAAGGAAGAGGCCGTTAAGAGATCGCCGAGATCCGAACGAGTTTGGATGCCGAAGGCCAAAACAACGCCTGAGGTAAAAGCAGGTAATATTGCTCTCCAACCTTCGTCAATTTCAGGTCCCGAAAATCCAAACGAGTTTGGGTGCCAAAGGCCAAATCAACGCCTAAGGAAAAAGCAGGCGACGTTGCTCTCAGGCCCTCGTCAGCTTCAGATCCCGAACCTCCGATGAATCCCCACCGCAGCGGAGATTTCACCAAGCTTAGGATTCCTCTGGAGGATCGTATCGGCACTCTACCCGAGAATCGAGGAAAAGCGCTTGATAAGGAGAGCTGGAGATCATTGAATGAGCTGCAAGCCAACACCCGGACTGGGGGTCGTACGCGATCTCCTAACAAATGGATTCCTACAACGGCCAGCTCGGCGGTGTGTGCAAAAGACCAAGAGCCCGTTAAGGTTTCACCCTCACAAAGGAGTGATTCCAAACGTGCGACTCTTGCGGAGGCCAACAAGGCAATGATTACTCAGAAGAAGACGCGTCCGACAAACGAACGCGTTATACCTGAGAACCCATGTGAGCAGCCGATAGGTTACTCCGACTGCAAAGTCAGTGAGTTGTACTATCAGGCTGGGGGTGCGAATGAATCTCGAAAGAAAAATCGACGCCCTGATGTCTGCTCGAGAGGTGAAGAAGACCGGCATTCCGTGTCCTTACCCGAAAGACCGCAGAGGGTCTCGATATTCGAGGGAATTTCCGATGGAATGACGAAGCCCAAATCAAGGCGTTCCCACCAAAGAGGATCGGTTGCTCGAGATGACGAACCCCTAGAAGTTACCATCAACATGGTCAACAAGGGAAAATCCCCAATCATTTCAAGTGGTTCCGACCCTAGTTTCTCTTTAGGAAGCAGGGTCAATTCGGGAATAGCTCAGCTTCAGCCAGAAGCCGTCGGATATAACAATCATCAACATGGTCAACAAGGGAAAATCCCCAATCATTTCAAGTGGTTCCGACCCTAGTTTCTCTTTAGGAAGCAGGGTCAATTCGGGAATAGCTCAGCTTCAGCTAGAAGCCGTCGGATATAACAATGACCATGGGGTCCATGAAGGAGTCCATTCCGATGATGAGTTCTCGGATTCTCATTCCGCGCTCGCCTCTGACGACACAACGTCTAGCATAGGGCAAGCTCGAGAGGTGCTCATGGTCAATACAGATCAGATAGCCAAAATCATTGAAGAGGCCCTGACTAAGCAGAAGGAAATCTTCAAGTTTGAAATGGAAGTGGCTATGCAAGAGATGAGACAAATGCACGACCAACAAATCCGAGCTTTGTCAAATCAACTAGTTGAATCCAGCCGTCGCACCCAGAACGCCGCAATTGACAGCGATCCGGAAGTGGACGAAGTCGTCATGGCCGACGCACCACCCAAGAATACTGGGGGTGGCCCCACTAAAGATAACAACGCTGGGGGTGGACCCACCGAAACTTATCCAAAACAGGATATGGGTGAGGCCGAAAAGATAAAGGAGCTCGAAAGAAAAATCGACGCCCTGATGTCTACTTGAGAGGTGAAGAGGACCGGTATTCCGTGTCCTTACCCGAAAGAGTGGGATTTGATCCCGTATCCGGCGAAGTTCAACCTGATCAACTTCACGCCGTTCGGCGGGAAAGGCTCGCCCACTCAACATCTAATCTACTTCAAGTCCCACTTGGGGGTGATCTCTGGCAACGGACCCTTGATGGTTCGGTCATTCGTTGGCACCCTTCGCGGGCCCGCCTTCGATTGGTACCGCCGTCTCAAGCCCGGAAGCATCAACAGCTGGGAGGACTTGGAAAGCATGTTTCTCGCCCATTTCTTCGATGATGACACCGAGGTGTCGATCAGGACACTCTTCGACGAGAAACAAAAAGGCGGAGAGTCGGTGGATACCTTCATCAAACGCTTCCGCAATCAGGCAATGAACTGCAGGGATCCCGTCACGGAGGAATTCCTCTTGCAGACTTGTCAGAACAACTTGTCCATTAACATCTTGGACGTGATGGGAATAGAGCCGCTCAATACCTGGAAAGAGTTGAAGGCTCGAGGAGAACAAGCTGAACGCTTCATCAGAAGGCGGAAGATCGAGAGAAACCAACCGATGGTTAATCCTCCGGATTCGGATCTCGTACCTCATGATGAAGAGGACGTACCTGCAGCAGTTATTGACGATGATCAAACGTCACAACAGCAGTCCTGGGAACAACAGGAGAATTCAGACGAGGAGCTCCAAAACGAGTACTCGTTCAAAGACGAAGACGTTCCAGCTATTTTCGAGACCCTTCTCGAAAACAACAAAATCAAACTCCCGCCCATCACGCATCAAGAGGAAGATGGCGATTCTGCGGATCCAACGTACTGCGAGTACCACAGAAGGATCCTCCACCCCACCAAGGAATGCTTTGCTCTCAAGAATAGCATCCAGACCTTGGTTGAAGCCGGCGTTATAACGCTAGGGTAAGCCGATTGAAAACGGCAAGACTCCGACAAGTATAAGAGTATAAACTGCTCCTTAAATACTCCAAAGAGTACAAGAGTATAAACTGTTCCTCAATACTCCAAAGAGTACAAGAGTATAAACTGTTCCTCAATACTCCAAAGAGTACAAGAGTATAAACTGTTCCTCAATACTCCAAAGAGTACAAGAGTATAAACTGTTCCTCAATACTCCAAAGAGTACAAGAGTATAAACTGTTCCTCAATACTCCAAAGAGTACAAGAGTATAAACTGTTCCTCAATACTCCAAAGAGTACAAGAGTATAAACTGTTCCTCAATACTCCAAAGAGTACAAGAGTATAAACTGTTCCTCAATACTCCAAAGAGTACAAGAGTATAAACTGTTCCTCAATACTCCAAAGAGTACAAGAGTATAAACTGTTCCTCAATACTCCAAAGAGTACAAGAGTATAAACTGTTCCTCAATACTCCAAAGAGTACAAGAGTATAAACTGTTCCTCAATACTCCAAAGAGTACAAGAGTATAAACTGTTCCTCAATACTCCAAAGAGTACAAGAGTATAAACTGTTCCTCAATACTCCAAAGAGTACAAGAGTATAAACTGTTCCTCAATACTCCAAAGAGTACAAGAGTATAAACTGTTCCTCAATACTCCAAAGAGTACAAGAGTATAAACTGTTCCTCAATACTCCAAAGAGTACAAGAGTATAAACTGTTCCTCAATACTCCAAAGAGTACAAGAGTATAAACTGTTCCTCAATACTCCAAAGAGTACAAGAGTATAAACTGTTCCTCAATACTCCAAAGAGTACAAGAGTATAAACTGTTCCTCAATACTCCAAAGAGTACAAGAGTATAAACTGTTCCTCAATACTCCAAAGAGTACAAGAGTATAAACTGTTCCTCAATACTCCAAAGAGTACAAGAGTATAAACTGTTCCTCAATACTCCAAAGAGTACAAGAGTATAAACTGTTCCTCAATACTCCAAAGAGTACAAGAGTATAAACTGTTCCTCAATACTCCAAAGAGTACAAGAGTATAAACTGTTCCTCAATACTCCAAAGAGTACAAGAGTATAAACTGTTCCTCAATACTCCAAAGAGTACAAGAGTATAAACTGTTCCTCAATACTCCAAAGAGTACAAGAGTATAAACTGTTCCTCAATACTCCAAAGAGTACAAGAGTATAAACTGTTCCTCAATACTCCAAAGAGTACAAGAGTATAAACTGTTCCTCAATACTCCAAAGAGTACAAGAGTATAAACTGTTCCTCAATACTCCAAAGAGTACAAGAGTATAAACTGTTCCTCAATACTCCAAAGAGTACAAGAGTATAAACTGTTCCTCAATACTCCAAAGAGTACAAGAGTATAAACTGTTCCTCAATACTCCAAAGAGTACAAGAGTATAAACTGTTCCTCAATACTCCAAAGAGTACAAGAGTATAAACTGTTCCTCAATACTCCAAAGAGTACAAGAGTATAAACTGTTCCTCAATACTCCAAAGAGTACAAGAGTATAAACTGTTCCTCAATACTCCAAAGAGTACAAGAGTATAAACTGTTCCTCAATACTCCAAAGAGTACAAGAGTATAAACTGTTCCTCAATACTCCAAAGAGTACAAGAGTATAAACTGTTCCTCAATACTCCAAAGAGTACAAGAGTATAAACTGTTCCTCAATACTCCAAAGAGTACAAGAGTATAAACTGTTCCTCAATACTCCAAAGAGTACAAGAGTATAAACTGTTCCTCAATACTCCAAAGAGTACAAGAGTATAAACTGTTCCTCAATACTCCAAAGAGTACAAGAGTATAAACTGTTCCTCAATACTCCAAAGAGTACAAGAGTATAAACTGTTCCTCAATACTCCAAAGAGTACAAGAGTATAAACTGTTCCTCAATACTCCAAAGAGTACAAGAGTATAAACTGTTCCTCAATACTCCAAAGAGTACAAGAGTATAAACTGTTCCTCAATACTCCAAAGAGTACAAGAGTATAAACTGTTCCTCAATACTCCAAAGAGTACAAGAGTATAAACTGTTCCTCAATACTCCAAAGAGTACAAGAGTATAAACTGTTCCTCAATACTCCAAAGAGTACAAGAGTATAAACTGTTCCTCAATACTCCAAAGAGTACAAGAGTATAAACTGTTCCTCAATACTCCAAAGAGTACAAGAGTATAAACTGTTCCTCAATACTCCAAAGAGTACAAGAGTATAAACTGTTCCTCAATACTCCAAAGAGTACAAGAGTATAAACTGTTCCTCAATACTCCAAAGAGTACAAGAGTATAAACTGTTCCTCAATACTCCAAAGAGTACAAGAGTATAAACTGTTCCTCAATACTCCAAAGAGTACAAGAGTATAAACTGTTCCTCAATACTCCAAAGAGTACAAGAGTATAAACTGTTCCTCAATACTCCAAAGAGTACAAGAGTATAAACTGTTCCTCAATACTCCAAAGAGTACAAGAGTATAAACTGTTCCTCAATACTCCAAAGAGTACAAGAGTATAAACTGTTCCTCAATACTCCAAAGAGTACAAGAGTATAAACTGTTCCTCAATACTCCAAAGAGTACAAGAGTATAAACTGTTCCTCAATACTCCAAAGAGTACAAGAGTATAAACTGTTCCTCAATACTCCAAAGAGTACAAGAGTATAAACTGTTCCTCAATACTCCAAAGAGTACAAGAGTATAAACTGTTCCTCAATACTCCAAAGAGTACAAGAGTATAAACTGTTCCTCAATACTCCAAAGAGTACAAGAGTATAAACTGTTCCTCAATACTCCAAAGAGTACAAGAGTATAAACTGTTCCTCAATACTCCAAAGAGTACAAGAGTATAAACTGTTCCTCAATACTCCAAAGAGTACAAGAGTATAAACTGTTCCTCAATACTCCAAAGAGTACAAGAGTATAAACTGTTCCTCAATACTCCAAAGAGTACAAGAGTATAAACTGTTCCTCAATACTCCAAAGAGTACAAGAGTATAAACTGTTCCTCAATACTCCAAAGAGTACAAGAGTATAAACTGTTCCTCAATACTCCAAAGAGTACAAGAGTATAAACTGTTCCTCAATACTCCAAAGAGTACAAGAGTATAAACTGTTCCTCAATACTCCAAAGAGTACAAGAGTATAAACTGTTCCTCAATACTCCAAAGAGTACAAGAGTATAAACTGTTCCTCAATACTCCAAAGAGTACAAGAGTATAAACTGTTCCTCAATACTCCAAAGAGTACAAGAGTATAAACTGTTCCTCAATACTCCAAAGAGTACAAGAGTATAAACTGTTCCTCAATACTCCAAAGAGTACAAGAGTATAAACTGTTCCTCAATACTCCAAAGAGTACAAGAGTATAAACTGTTCCTCAATACTCCAAAGAGTACAAGAGTATAAACTGTTCCTCAATACTCCAAAGAGTACAAGAGTATAAACTGTTCCTCAATACTCCAAAGAGTACAAGAGTATAAACTGTTCCTCAATACTCCAAAGAGTACAAGAGTATAAACTGTTCCTCAATACTCCAAAGAGTACAAGAGTATAAACTGTTCCTCAATACTCCAAAGAGTACAAGAGTATAAACTGTTCCTCAATACTCCAAAGAGTACAAGAGTATAAACTGTTCCTCAATACTCCAAAGAGTACAAGAGTATAAACTGTTCCTCAATACTCCAAAGAGTACAAGAGTATAAACTGTTCCTCAATACTCCAAAGAGTACAAGAGTATAAACTGTTCCTCAATACTCCAAAGAGTACAAGAGTATAAACTGTTCCTCAATACTCCAAAGAGTACAAGAGTATAAACTGTTCCTCAATACTCCAAAGAGTACAAGAGTATAAACTGTTCCTCAATACTCCAAAGAGTACAAGAGTATAAACTGTTCCTCAATACTCCAAAGAGTACAAGAGTATAAACTGTTCCTCAATACTCCAAAGAGTACAAGAGTATAAACTGTTCCTCAATACTCCAAAGAGTACAAGAGTATAAACTGTTCCTCAATACTCCAAAGAGTACAAGAGTATAAACTGTTCCTCAATACTCCAAAGAGTACAAGAGTATAAACTGTTCCTCAATACTCCAAAGAGTACAAGAGTATAAACTGTTCCTCAATACTCCAAAGAGTACAAGAGTATAAACTGTTCCTCAATACTCCAAAGAGTACAAGAGTATAAACTGTTCCTCAATACTCCAAAGAGTACAAGAGTATAAACTGTTCCTCAATACTCCAAAGAGTACAAGAGTATAAACTGTTCCTCAATACTCCAAAGAGTACAAGAGTATAAACTGTTCCTCAATACTCCAAAGAGTACAAGAGTATAAACTGTTCCTCAATACTCCAAAGAGTACAAGAGTATAAACTGTTCCTCAATACTCCAAAGAGTACAAGAGTATAAACTGTTCCTCAATACTCCAAAGAGTACAAGAGTATAAACTGTTCCTCAATACTCCAAAGAGTACAAGAGTATAAACTGTTCCTCAATACTCCAAAGAGTACAAGAGTATAAACTGTTCCTCAATACTCCAAAGAGTACAAGAGTATAAACTGTTCCTCAATACTCCAAAGAGTACAAGAGTATAAACTGTTCCTCAATACTCCAAAGAGTACAAGAGTATAAACTGTTCCTCAATACTCCAAAGAGTACAAGAGTATAAACTGTTCCTCAATACTCCAAAGAGTACAAGAGTATAAACTGTTCCTCAATACTCCAAAGAGTACAAGAGTATAAACTGTTCCTCAATACTCCAAAGAGTACAAGAGTATAAACTGTTCCTCAATACTCCAAAGAGTACAAGAGTATAAACTGTTCCTCAATACTCCAAAGAGTACAAGAGTATAAACTGTTCCTCAATACTCCAAAGAGTACAAGAGTATAAACTGTTCCTCAATACTCCAAAGAGTACAAGAGTATAAACTGTTCCTCAATACTCCAAAGAGTACAAGAGTATAAACTGTTCCTCAATACTCCAAAGAGTACAAGAGTATAAACTGTTCCTCAATACTCCAAAGAGTACAAGAGTATAAACTGTTCCTCAATACTCCAAAGAGTACAAGAGTATAAACTGTTCCTCAATACTCCAAAGAGTACAAGAGTATAAACTGTTCCTCAATACTCCAAAGAGTACAAGAGTATAAACTGTTCCTCAATACTCCAAAGAGTACAAGAGTATAAACTGTTCCTCAATACTCCAAAGAGTACAAGAGTATAAACTGTTCCTCAATACTCCAAAGAGTACAAGAGTATAAACTGTTCCTCAATACTCCAAAGAGTACAAGAGTATAAACTGTTCCTCAATACTCCAAAGAGTACAAGAGTATAAAGTATTATCAATGTGTAGCTGCCCCAAGACTGCTCCGCAGAGGGTCTCGATATTCGAGAGAATCTCCGATGGAATGACGAAGCCCAAATCGAGGCGTTTCCACCAAAGAAGATCGGTTGTTCAAGATGATGAATTCCCAGAGGTTACCGTCAATATGGCTGATAAGGGAAAATCTCCGATTGTTTCAAGTGGTTCCAACCCTGATTTCTCTCCAGGAAGAAGAATCAATTCGGGAATAGCTCAGCTTCAGCTAGAAGCCGTCGGATATAACGATTACCAGGGGATCCATGAAGGAATCCATTCCGATGACGAACTCTCAGATTCTTATTCCGCACTCGCCTCCGACGATACAACGTCTAGCATAGGACAAGCTCGAGAAGTGTTCATGATCAACACCGAACAAATAGCCAAAATCATTGAGGATGCTTTAGCCAAGCAGAAAGAAGCATTCAAAATCGAAATGGAAATGGCTATGCAGGAGATGAGACAAATGCACGACCAACAAATCCGAGCTTTGTCAAATCAGCTAGTTGAATCCAGCCGTCGCACCCAGAACGCCGCAGTTGGCATACCCAGAACGTTGCAGCTGACAGCGATTCGGAAGTGGACGAAATCATCATGGCCGACGCACCGCCCAAAAATACTGGGGGTGGCCCCACTAAAAATAACGACGCTGGGGGTGGACCCACCAATGATGATAACACTGGGGGTGGCCGTATTATTCCTCTTGAAAATTGTCCAAAACAGGATATAGATGAGGCCGAAAAGATGAAGGATCTCGAAAAAAAAATTGACGCCCTGATGTCTGCTCGAGAGGTGAAGAAGACCGGCATTCCGTGTCCTTACCCGAAAGAGAGGGATTCGATCCCGTATCCGGCGAAATTCAACCTGATCAACTTCACCGGCGAAGTTCAACCTGATCAACTTCACGTCGTTCGACGGGAAGGGTTCCCCCACTCAGCACGTGATCTATTTCAAATCTCATTTGGGAGTGATCTCTGGCAACGAGCCTCTGATGGTCCGGTCATTTGTTGGCACCCTTCGCGGGCCCGCCTTCGATTGGTACCGCCGCCTCAAGCCCGGAAGCATCAACAGCTGGGAGGACCTGGAGAGCATGTTCCTCGCTCATTTCTTCGATGATGACGCAGAAGTGTCGATCAAAACACTCTTCGATGAGAAACAAAAAGACGGAGAGTCGGTGGATACCTTCATCAAACGCTTCCGCAATCAGGCAATAAACTGCAAGGATCCCGTTACGGAGGAGTTCGTCTTGCAGACCTGTCATAATAATTTGTCCATTAACATCTTGGATGTTATGGGAGTAGAGCCGCTCAATACCTGGAGAGAGTTGAAGGTGCGCGGAGAACAGGCCGAACGCTTCCTCAGAAGGAGGAAGGTTGAAAGAAACCAACCGATGGTTAACCCTCTGAATTCGAGTCTCGTGTCTCATGATGAAGGGAAGGCACCCATAACAGTTATTGATGTTAATCAAACGTCACAACACCAGCTCCGAAGACAGCAGAATAGTTTGGATCCGAGGTTCCAAAAAGAGTACTCATTCAAGGACGAAGACGTTCCAGCCATCTTCGAGACCCTTCTTGAAAACAACAAGATCAAGCTGCCACCCATCACAAATCAGGAGGAAGCTGACAATACTGCGGATCCGAAGTACTGCGCGTACCACAGGAGGATCCTTCATCCCACCAAGGCTTGCTTTACTTTAAAGAATAGCATCCAAACCTTGGTTGAAGCCGGCGTCATAACGCTAGGATAAGCCAAATAAGAACGTCAACACTCCGAAGAGTATACGAGTATAAACTGCTTCTCAACACTCCAAAGAGTATACGAGTATAAACTATTTCTCAATACTCCGAAGAGTATACGAGTATAAACTGCTTCTCAACACTCCGAAAGTATACGAGTATAAACTGCTTCTCAATCCTCCAATCGGTATATGAGGTTAAACTGTTCCCTGATACTCCAATAGGTATATGAGTCTAAACTGTTTCCTACCGTTGACGGGAAGTTCCTGGAGAATTTTTATATGTAATATTCTTAAGGATAACCCGATCATGTAACCGAATGTAATGATAAACCCAGTTTCGCGAAGAAACTGGGGGTGGATGATTCATGAAACGGGAAGTTCCCGGAAAAATACTATATGTAATTCTCTTAGGGATAACCCGATCATTACAAACAAAGTGATAAACACTAAACCCCACTGTGATTTGTATGAGTCAACACTCTCGATATGATTTGTACTCCTACTCTCACTGTCTACCTGGTCAAACCTTCTTATAGTTAGGACCACAACTAAAGTCCCCTCTCGATTCCTTCCATGAACGAGAGGTCCACTTTTAAATTGAGCGATCAAGC
>NW_017973785.1:0-3685 GCF_001876935.1 Asparagus officinalis
TTACTTGTCATGTTGTTTGTAGGATTTATTGAGAGTAAACATGTTTTGTGCAGGTTTCTCTTTGTGTTAGGAGGTTGGTTTATACCAATGATCAGGGAGAGATTGTTAAGGGGGTTTGCTCAAATTTCATATGTACAAACTTGTTTATAAGTTTATTTGTGAAGTTTATTATGCTTTAGTGTTTGAATATTAGGTTGATAATATTCAAGATGTCTCATTATGCTAATGTGTTGCAGGTGACATGAAGCCGGGAGCTGAAGTGAAGATTACAGGACCGGTTGGGAAAGAAATGCTTATGCCCAAAGATCCAAATGCAACTATTATAATGGTATTATTATTTCATTTATTTATCTTTAGTAATCTATTTATTTCGATAAAAAAATTGTGAACATTTCTGTTATTGGATTTGCATCTTGCAACAGGAACCGGAATTGCTCCATTCCGTAGTTTCTTATGGAAAATGTTCTTTGAGAAGCATGATGATTACAAGGTAATACTCAACATGTAATCAAAGATAGTAATAATAATTTATGTGGACTAGTCTCTTTGATGTCTTCCCCATTCTTTACTCATGTTTTAGTCTGCTTACTTGTATTTGGATGAGTACTTAAAATGGTTGAGTCAAGTCATATTCAAAATGCTTTCGCCTAATAGCTTTAGATTATTGGATAATGTGGTTTTGCTGTCAATCCTGCAGGTCTTCGCTATATCAATTAATAGAGCTGTGTTTCTTCTTATTTATTTAAATAGTGTTTAGTTATTTCATTAAAAGTTTGGCATATATTTGAAAGTTAAAATCCTAGCTATTTCCCCTTTTTCAGTTCAATGGATTGACATGGCTCTTCTTGGGAGTTCCCACAAGTAGCTCATTGCTCTACAAGGAGGTAAACATATGGGCTAGATTTATTTGATCTAACTGGTTGGTTCTGATTGTTAAATTTGTGTGTAGGAAAACAATTGCTAGCTAGTATCTGTATTACACTGTGTCGATGACATATTTTCCTTTACAGTAAATTCTCAATATTGGTTCCAGTGGCTTCATGCGCTAGCCATTAATAATTCAGATCTTGAATCTTTAAACTTTTACATGACAGAGCTGAGTGTCTCATGGCAAGATCTTGAGTTAATTGCTGACCCAGACAATACTGATGCTTTAAAAGTGAGGATTCTTGTCATGGAGGTATCTATTGTATTCATCATGCATACTTTGGCCAGCTAATATCTGCCATTCAACTGATTGGGACGTAAATCTGGCATCCTGATCTTGCGCAGGTAATCTGGCATCCTGGATTAGCGCGAGTAAATCCGTTCTTGGAGTGTCGAGCTCCGGAAAACTGAATCTTGATTCGGATTCGTGAATATCGTCCCGAGTTCCCCTTGGTGGGATGGACTCGTTGACTCTTGGCCGATTCGAATCGCGAAGGCATGGTATTTACGTGGCCTTGCCGTGGCGAAGTTCGCATCGATCTCGTCGGCCTCGTTGGTTCGTCGGTTTGTGCCGAGCTGTGCTAAGGGATCTATAAGCAATTTTATACGCCTACAGGGGGGTAGGTTTAGGCTTGTCATATCATTATTAAACTGGATTTTGTATTCCTTTCTGCTCTTTTATGATGAATCTTAATGTAGGATCAAGGACTAATTGATGTTGAATTTTGTATAATGTAGGATCAAGGAGGAAGAAACATGATGCTTCAACAACTTGGAGGAGTAAATGAAATTGGATTCTATAAATTATGCAAAGTTCATTAAGTTATGTAAACAATTGTATTCTTTATAATCAATCTATGTAAAAAATTTATGCACCTTTCTAGTATTTTGGTGAATGTATTATTTGAATATAATTATATTTGATATTGAAATATAATTAGATCGATTGTGTTGGATATGAACATGATTTGGTGTTGCGCTATATTGTGTACATGTGATATTATATAGCGTGTAACTTAGATTTTGTAAAAAAAAAAAAAAAAAACTACTGTAGCAGAACAACCTAGACGGAATTCCGTCTAGGTTGCTACTGTAGCAATCCGTCTAGATTGCTAATCTAGACGGAATTCCGTCTAGGTTGTACTGTAGCAACCTAGACGGCATTCCGTCTGGGTTGCCAACCTAGACGGAATTCCGTCTAGATAGCAACCTAGACGGATTTCTTACTTCCGTCTAGGTTGATATCCGTCTAGGTTGGTCAACCTAGACGGAATTCCATCTAGTTTACCCCAATCTAGACGGAAACAGATTAAACCGAGCAAACTAGACGGAATTCCGTCTAGGTGTACCAACCTAGACGGGGAAAGGAGCAATCTAGACGGAAATTTCCGTCTAGATTGCTCACAAAGGGGTAAGGGGTCTATTTATAGGCATATGAGGGCATGTAGGGGACCTCTAGGGGGCGTGGACACCCCTGGGGTGTCTAGGCTTTTCCTAGACACCCCCGGGGTATTTCGGCGTGCCGGGACTCCGTTTGAGGTGTTTTCGATTGTTTCCCCGTAGATTCTTCGTCCGAACTCGGATTTGAGTGATTCCGGGTGCGTTGGATGCTTGATGAAGAATTCGATCCGCTCTGGTGATTGGATTATCTGTAGAGTGGTCGAGGCGCGAGGGGCGTTGTCCTTTTTGTGAACAGTGCCGGGCTTCCCGATTGGTCCGGGTCTTCGTTGTTTCGAAACCCTATCCGCTCACGTAGCTCGCTGACTCACTTCAGTCGTTCGTCGACGTCGATTGGGCTCATGTGGATCGGATAGTGACGTTCATCGTCGTTCTTTAACACTGAACCGTTCGTGGAGACCTATAGGCAATTTTCAATGCCTACAGCAGGCAGTATATTATTTGAGCCGAACCATGGTAGGCGCCGAATCTCGATATCCTATGGTCGAGAGAGAATGCCTCGCCTTGGTGTTCGCTATCCAGAAGATGCGGCATTATCTGGTCGGGCAAACCATTTATGTCATCTCTAAAGTTAATCCGGTCCGAGTATTCATGACTCAACCAGCTTCCATGAGCTGGCGATTGGCAAAATGGGCCTTACTCTTGTCCCAATACGACTTACATTTCAAACAACAGAAGTCAGTAAAAGGGCAGGCCATCTGTGATCTCCTGGCAGCTAATCCAACTACGGACACCGCCGAGATATATGACGATCTACCCGACGAAGCCCACGAGGTCAACGCAACTTCGAGCCATGTTCGAATAATGTAGCAGAGTATAACGCATTGATTATAGGACTCAACTTCGCTAAGGAGCTGGGGGTGGAGTATCTCGAGGCTTTCGGTGATTCTCAGCTAATAGTCAAGCAAGTCCAAGGAGAATATGAAGTCCGAAGTCAAGATTTAATTCCATACCATAAGATGGCAGTGGAGATAGCGGAATCATTTGAAGGATTCTTTATCGAACATATTCCACGACTACAGAACACTTATGCAGACGCATTGGCAGCATTAGCCGTATCACTGGCGCAGCCTCCCGAAACAGAGCAGTTTGTTACGGTAAGAACTCACCAACTCCTAGTGCCGCTTTACAATGAAGATACCAAGGAAGAAAAGGTTCAAGAGGTACACGCTACTCAAATCGAGTTCGAACCACGAGATTAGCGTTTCCCCATCATCGACTACGTCTTGCATGGAATCTTACCAGAAGATGTAAAGGAAAGAGAGTCAATCCGGCGAAGAGCACCCAGATTCTACTACAA
>NW_017973785.1:10684-11085 GCF_001876935.1 Asparagus officinalis
CGAGACACCCCAAGGGTGTCTCGGCCATGGCCGAGACACCAGGGGGTGTCCGCACCCCCTAGACCCCCCTAGACCCCTCTAAATGCTATAAATAGCCCCCCTTGGTGCCTTGATTAGGGGGGGGGTTTTTGGAGAGCCTTGGCGAAGCCCTGCTGCAGCGAGACACCCCAAGGGTGTCTCGGCCATGGCCGAGACACCAGGGGGTGTCCGCACCCCCTAGACCCCCCTAGACCCCTCTAAATGCTATAAATAGCCCCCCTTGGTGCCTTGATTAGGGGGGGGGTTTTTGGAGAGCCTTGGCGAAGCCCTGCTGCAGTGAAGAGTGCCCGTGCGCTTCAACGAGAGGAGGAGAGGTCTTGATCAGAGCCTTCATCACCCGTCCGAGCCTTAGTATTAGCCTT
>NW_017973786.1:0-6876 GCF_001876935.1 Asparagus officinalis
GGGCACGTAGGGAATATTGTGGGGGTAGTTTTTTGAGCTGAGATTTATTCGAGTTATGGGAACACATGGTTCAAATCGTGCCCTCCGTAGGGAATATTGTGTAACCATACATATTTCCCAATGGGTGTAATATGGATCTAAGGTGACTCCTTAGGCTGCATCTAAGGATGTGCGATCAAGGTCGTTGGTTTAAAAACCCCTAAATACATCTGGGCCGTCTGTTCAAAAACACTCTCATTTTCTCATCTCCCCCGCTCAGATCTTGCCAGCTCCTCCCCCTTCCTCTCCACTGCCCGAAATCGCCGCCGTCGGAGCTCGCCGCCAGAGCTCAGCCTCGCCGTTGCTCCTCGCCCTCGCCCTTGACATCCCCTCGACTTTGCCATCATCTCCCCCCTCCTCCTCTCCACAGCCCGAAATCGCCAACTCCGGAGCTCACCGCCCTCTACATCCCCTCGACCTCGCCGTCCCCTCGCCCCCGCTCAGCCTCGCCCTCGCCATCAGTTGTGTGCTTTCCATTTGTTCCTTGGCCTTATATTCAATTATGGATTTCTAGTCTTGGATTCAGTTGTGTGCTTTCTGTCTACTTTCAGTTCTGTGCTTGCTAATTGTTGCTTGTCCTTCGGTTTCAGTCCTATGCTTTCCTAGTTGATGCTTCAGCCTTGGTTTCAGTTGTTTCACCTCATGTGATTTCAGTTGTGTGCTTGCTAATTGATGCTGGTCCTTTGGTTTCAGTCCTATGCTTTCCCAGTTGTTGCTTCAGCCTTGGTTTCAGTTGTGTGCTTGCATGTGATTTCAGTTGTGTGCTTGCTAAGTGTTGCTTGTCCTTTGGTTTCAGTCCTATGCTTTCCCAGTTGATGCTTCAGCCTTGGTTTCAGTTGTTTCCCCTCATGTAATTTCAGTTGTGTGCTTGCTAATTGATGCTTGTCCTTTGGTTTCAGTCCTATGCTTTCCTAGTTGTTGCTTCAGCCTTGGTTTCAGTTGTGTGTTTGCATGTGATTTCAGTTGTGTGCTTGCTAAGTGTTGCTTGTCCTTTGGTTTCAGTCCTATGCTTTCCCAGTTGTTGCTTCAGCCTTGGGTTCAGTTGTGTGCTTGCATGTGATTTCAGTTATGTGCCATTTTGTGGTTTCAGTGTTGTTGGTTAGCAGTCTGATTATCTGAATATTGGCCCATGTGATTCAGTTGTGTTGTGTTGGCAAGCAGTCTGAATTTGCAGCAAATGTTCAGTTGTGTTGCTTGGGAAATTGATTGAAATGGTTGTTATGTAATTGGGAATTTGCAACCAATGTTCAGCATGCTGGTTTCAGCCTTGCTCTCGGCCTTGATTTCAGCTATCTAAGTGTTTGAGTACAGTTGAGTGCTTACCTTATTCATTTCCAGCAAATGTTTTTTTTTTTTTGTTGCCTATTGGGCTGGTTTCAATTGTTTGCTTGGCATTTGGTTTGAATTAATGTTGGCTTCGCCCCAAGTTTCATATGTGTGCTTGCATGTGGTACCAGTTTTGTTCCAACTTGTTTGAATTTCCAGCATACGTTTCGTTGCTTAGTGTGTTGGTGCATACTTGGTTTCCAGGATGCGTTTGCCAGCTGATACTCTGTAGTATTGGCCATTGGACTTCAGTTCTGTGCTTACTTGTCTTAATTTTCAGCAATATTTTGGTTGTGTGCGGCCAATGAATCAGTTGTGATGTGTTGGTCAGCTATGTGACAGTTTGGCAAGCTTTATACCAATGCGTTTTACCCCATCAGCAGGATTATATGACAGTTCTTTGTTGGTCTTGTTGCAGAACTTTGTGAATGTGTTTTACCCCATCAGTTGTGTGCTTGCCAAGTGTGTTTCCAGCCAATGTTGGTCTTGGCCTTGCGTTCAGCCTTGGTTTGGTTTCCTTTGTGCTGACTATTTGTGCATTACATGCTGGTTTCAGCCTTTTGCAGTAAAAGAAACGAAGGAAAATTGATTTGTATTCCTTTAATCTCAGTTACAATTGGATTTCCTGATTACAAAAGAGAGGAGAATGAATTTGATTCTCCCCTTTGTTTAATTCTGGGTTCTTCACGGTGGCGATGAGATGCCTCCCTCGAATGCTCGCGTCGAGTTTGCTTCTCGTTGACGATCCGACGTCTTGATTCACTGGAACGTGATCTCCTCCTCACGATTTGACGTTGTGGAGAACTCTGAACGAGTTTAAAACTCTATGAAAGAGTTGATTTAACCGAAAGTCGGTTATAAGCCAAGGATGAAGAAGATCTTGTTGCCGATCTCCAAAGCTCCAACCGATCCAACTCCTCGATCTGATTATAAAAAATTCGATCTTTAACTCTGTTGAGTTTGTTGTTATTTATAGGGGATTAAGGGGTGTAACCACCTCCTTTATTCGCTCCTAAGTGGGGCTAATGCTATGTAACCGCCCCTTAAATCACTCCTGAGTGGAGTTGTGATCCCCTCAGATTGTGAGAAACGGTTTTGAAATCGTTCAACTCGTGTTTGAACGAGTCAAACGCAGATCCTGCATTCTGGCATGAATTCTGTGTCCAAACACAGTGTCTGAAAGCTTGAACGCAGTGATTGGAAGCTGCGTTTGCAGCGGATGAAAGCTGCGTTTGGCAGCGGTATAGAGCTGCGTTGGGCAGCGATATTGAGCTGCGTTGTGCAGCGATGTTGAGCTGCGTCGGGCAGCGATATTGAGCTGTGTTGTGCAGCGATGTTGAGCTGCGTCGGGCATCGATGTTGATCGCTGCGTCGGGCAGCGATGTTGAGCTGCGTCGGGCAGCGAATAGAGCTGCGTCCAGTGGCGATTTAAGCTGCGTTTGCAACTTTTGGAGTTGCATTTGAGCTGCGTTCGTGGCTATGAACACGGCGCATCTTGATGCTGGTACGCGGGGAGGACTTCCACGTCTTGATTTGAAGAGACCATTGATTTGTAGTCTCTTTCTGTCGAAGCGTTGCAAAGATCGTCATTTTGTAATCTTTACTTTAGCTCTTTGATATGCAAGAGTCGTCAGATTGTAACTCTCGATGTTGATGGTGAAGGCTGTTAAACTAGAGCTCTCATCGGTTGTCGTGAAGGTTGTCAGATTGTAACCTTCAGCGATCTACGTGAAAGTCTTCAAATTGTAGCCTTCTGGAAGTCGTCAGATTGTAACTTCCATCATCGGTGTTTTGATGGGGATCAGCTATCTATTGTGATTTTTTTGACAGCCTACAGAACCCCCTCCAAAGTTTTCGAAAGTTCGCGGTTGACTGGGACGAATTTTCGGAATACTTTGGATCTCAACTCTGATCTTGGAGCTGTTGATTCCTTGTGGTAAAGGATTTGTTCTCTGCACTTGCTTCGAAGGCATCTTGGTTGAAGGGATTTTCCACGTAGGACCTGTGTGAAGGTGTGCGCCATAATCTTGCTTCTGGAATGTGGGGGTGAACCCTGCATTTTGAACTTGAGATGCGGGTCTCACCCTTGCATGTTGAATTTGGAACACGGGTGTGACCTCGGCGTTCGGTTTTTGCATCGCGGGTCTGACCTCAACGTTTTGACTTAAGACATGGAAGTGGCTTCCGTGCATTTTTGACTAAGTCTTTGAGACTTGTCTTTGGCTCATCTGTTTTAAGTCTCGGCTCACATCTATTAAGCTGATGGGCCTGCAAACGTGTATAGGATTTTTGGCAAATCCTCAGCCATCAACGGATTTGATAAGCCTTTACCGACTACCGTTTGAGTCGGGCTAGCATGTGGATTGTCTAAGTCCGTTCCACATGTAACGTTGTGCTAAGAGAATGAACCCTCTTAGACTTGATGCTATGATTTTGAATACATAGACTTTGTTATTATTTCTTCCTGTGTTACTTGAAACACTGAAAGAAAGTTGGAAGCGCCAGAGTGTAATATTAACTTGGCATGAATTTTCACTTAGAGTGAAATTCAGAAATTTTCTTTATTATCACTAGGATAATTCTAGAAAATAATTAATCCGCTGGGGATTTTATAATGATAACTTGCTATTCTTGTTGAAATCTGGATTAACAAGTTCATTGGGGGTTTGACTGTTAGAGGTGTGATGTTAACCTAACAGTATTTTTATGGACCTATCGCTCCGTTGATGAGAGTCGATAAGTGGAAAGTGTTGCGATCGGAGCAACTTTGAGGACCTATCGCTCTATTGACGAGAGTCGATAAGTTGATTTTGTCAGAGGTGTTTGATATTAACGTGACAAGAGAATGTTGCGATCGGAGCAACTTTGAGGACCTATCGCTCTATTGACGAGAGTCGATAAGTTGATTTTGTCAGAGGTGTTTGATATTAACGTGACAAGAGAATGTTGCGATCGGAGCAACTTTGAGGACTTATCATCCTATTGAAGAAGATTGATAAGTGAATTTTGTCAGAGGTGTGATATTAACGTGACAGGAAGATGTTGCGATCAGGGCAACTTTGAGGACTTATCGCTCTATTGGGGAGAGTCGATAAGTGAATTTTGTCAGAGGTGTGATATTAACCTAACAGTATTTTTATGGACCTATCGCTCCGTTGATGAGAGTCGATAAGTGGAAAGTGTTGCGATCGGAGCAACTTTGAGGACCTATCGCTCTATTGACGAGAGTCGATAAGTTGATTTTGTCAGAGGTGTTTGATATTAACGTGACAAGAGAATGTTGTGATCGGAGCAACTTTGTGGACTTATCATCCTATTGATGAGGATTGATAAGTGGGTTTTTGTCAGAGGTGTGATGTTAACGTGACAGGAAGGTGTTGCGATTGGAGTAACTTTGTAACGTGACAGGATTTGTGTTGCGATTGGAGCAACTTTGTGGACTTATCATCCTATTGGAGAGGATTGATAAGTGAATTTGTCAGAGGTTTAGTGTTAACGTGACAGGATTTATGTTGTGATTGGAGCAACTTTGTGGACTTATCATCCTATTGGAGAGGATTGATAAGTGAATTTGTCAGAGGTTTAAGGTTAACGTGACAGGGATGTGTTGCTATTGGAGCAACTTTGTGGACTTATCATCCTATTGAAGAGGATTGATAAGTGAATTTGTCAGAGGTATGATGTTAACATGACAGATTTGTGTTGCGATTGGAGCAACTTTGTGGACTTATCATCCTATTGATGAGGATTGATAAGTGGGTTTTGTCAGAGGTTTAGTGTTAACGTGACAGGATTTGTGTACTTGTGACTTGCACTAGATTTTGGGGACTAGCGTCTCGCTGGGGAAACTTGCTAGGTGAGTTTATCATCAGAATTGATGAATTTTGATGCTTGTGATTTGAACAAGATTTTGAAGACTTAGCGTCTTGCTGGGGAAGATTGCGATTTGAGCAATTTTGAGGACCTATCATCCTATTGGTAAGGATTGATAAGTTAATTTGTCAGAGGTGTATGTTGTTAACGTGACAAGTTGGGAGTGATGCGAGTTGAATGCATACTCCGTGGGGATGATGATCGTCAGAAGTGTAATGTTAACTCGACGATGTGAAAGATTCGTTACTCTTAATCCTGTGGATTCCAAGTAACCAACCCCCAGTCTTGATTAAAACTTAGTAGGGGAATAAAAAGAGGTAGACAAGACACACCACCTAGTGAGGCACTATCCATAAAGTCGGAATAGAGGCACATCACCTGGTAGGTTATTATCTGGTAAGTTTGACTATCAGAGGTAACTGTTAACGTGATAGTTTTGTGGACCCGCCATCCTACTTGAATAGGATTGGCAGGAGAATTTAGAGGGAATGGACTATCAGAGGTGATCATTAACGTGATAGTTTTGATGGACCCATCATCCTATCGTGATAGATTTATGGACCTGTCATCCTATTGAGAAGAGGATTGACAAGTTGAGGGACTATCAGAGGTAACTGTTAACATAATAGTTTTGTGGACCTGCCCTCCTATTAAAGCGGATTAGCAGATTGATGGACTATCAGAGGTAACTGTTAACGTGATAGATTTATGGACCTGTCATCCTATTGAAGTGGATTGGCAGATTGATGGACTATCAGAGGTAACTGTTAACGTGATAGATTTATGGACCTGTCATCCTATTGAAGAGGATTGGCTTCAGTGGTCGTGGTATCTTCTTCTGACTGAGAAGATTGGGCTTGGTCCGATTGCTCAGGTGAAGGTTGAGCTTGGTCCGATTGCTCAGGTTGATCATGCCTACTTTGTTCTTCGGCTTTGATCCTGGCAATAATCTTTTGAGCCTGTTCGCCTTGAGAGATTAGTTGTCTCCACGAACGGCATTCTGCAACTCCTATTCGGGCTAGGAGGTCGGTTTGCAAATTGTGCCGACAGGTCTCTACTAAGGTAGACTGAGTCATACCTGACGAACACCGGAGAGCCATGGTTCGGAACCTCTTGACGAAGGCTTTGACAGACTCCCTCTTCTTCTGCTTAGTGGCGAGAAGGGTATGGATGGAGACTTCTGTATCCTCTTCAAAAAATCTTGACAGGAAGAGTCTCTCTAAATCTGCCCACCTTTGGATACATCCGGCAGGTAGTTTCCTGAACCATTCAAAGGCAACTCCCTTGAGGGTGCCAATGAATAATCGAGCCAGTATGGCGTCGTTTGATATCACATTTCCAGTCTGTGACTTGAAATGATAGATATGTTGGTTCGGTGATCCCGTGCCGTCAAAAGTTTGTAGCGTCGGGACTTCAAATTTTGGAGGATAAGGGGCTGCATCCCATTCGGCCGGATAGGGTCTGACAACTCCCTCGTCTTGGAGCTCGCTTCTGTTAGCAATGGCATTGAGGCGGGCTTCCAATTCTTCCATTTTGGCAGATTGGAGATTTTGCTCGTTCTCCATCTCTCTTCCTTCATCAGAGGAAGATTCTAGGTTGTGGGCTTCTTGGTCAGAAGCCGTGTCATCAACCACTTTT
>NW_017973786.1:6965-11803 GCF_001876935.1 Asparagus officinalis
GTTAAAAAGAAAAAAGAAAGTGAAGAAACGTGCGGGCTTTCTGACAGCTTTTTCGCCCTTCCATTTTCCGCTCGAAAACGCCTGATTACAGCGGAAAACGCCTCTTTGTTCTCTCCCGTACAAAAATCTCCGATTGCTCTTCCCCTTTCCACTCGTTCTGGTTACCCCTCTCTCCCGCTCCCGCCCCTCTCTCCCGCTCCCGCCCTTCTCTCTCTCCCGCTCTCCGATTGCTGTCCGCTCCCGCCCTTCTCTCTCTCCCGCTCTCCGATTGCTGTCTGACGCCGATTGAAACCCTAGCCTTCGAACAAAAGGGAAAACACGACAAGATCTTGGTTGATTTATGGAGGTACAGTGCTAAAAATCAATTCTTTTGTATTTATTTAATTTTTTATGGCTTTCATTTATCGATTTCCTTCTTCCTTTGACGTCAGGTTTAAAATTTGTCTAAGTTTGGGTATTTTGACCACCATTTCCCACTACGATTTGCACAAACGACTTCAAATCCGTAGTTGTTGCTTGGCAGGTGTAGATATTGGAGATTATCTACTACGGTTCTCTGCTTTCTGCCACTAGGAAGGTAAAAATTTTTACTGGTGATTATTCTGTGTATTTTTCCAGTCTGCATGTCATGTATTGGAGGATCTATTTTAGTTTATATAATTTTATTTGGTTGTTTTTTGAGATTTTGGTATGCAGACATCTATTTATTATTTGAAAATTTTGATTGTAGAAATTATTATTAGCTTATCTAACTAGTCTTAATTTGATATGTATAATCCTTGCAACTTATATCTCATAGAAATTATTAATAGTATGAGCTTGTATCTTATCTGACTTGTTTACAAGTGGGGAAAGGTGAATGGTTTCACCTCGTTGAATTAAAGTTAATGAGGTATGCATATTTTGTGTCACGATGATGGCCTTTTTTTTAGATATGCAGCCAAAGTTTATAACAGCAATATATTGGCGAGGCAATATATTGCAGCCAACATTGCTATTATAAAATTCATGGCGGGACAGATAATGAAGTAAATAGCCTTTTTCTGAGCACATTTATTAGTTGTGTGCATTCCTTATTCACTAGTTTGCGGTCCGTGCAAAGCACGATATTTTTTTTCTACAGTAATCCCGCTTTTTTTAATATGGCATGATTTGAATTTTTGGAAGTGCTACAGTATCCCGCTCTGCTACAGTACCTTTTAAATGTTACAGTGTACCCGTGTGCTACAGTACTATTTTTAATTAATCATTAGCTACAGTAATGATGCTACAGTAAGTGCTACTATAGCATTTACTGTAGCATAATGAAGTAAATAGCCTTTTCTGAGCACATTTATTAGTTGTGTGCATTCCTAATAGATTTCCAGCAACTGTCTTTTTTCAGTTGTGTGCTTTCCATCTGTTTCTTAGCCTTATATTCAATTATGAATTTCTAGCCTTGGTTTCAGTTGTGTGCTTTCTGAGTGCTTTCAGGTGTGTTCCAGTGTGTCTTCATTTCCAGCCTTTCTCATTTTTAGATCTCAATCATGCATACATGCTCAGTTTGAGCTTGCCTTCTGAATTTCCAACAAAGGTCTACTTTCAGCTGTGTGCTTGCTAATTGTTGCTTGTCCTTCGGTTTCAGTCCTATGCTTTCCCAGTTGATGCTTCAGCCTTGGTTTCAGTTGTTTCCCCTCATGTGATTTCAGTTGTGTGCTTGCTAATTGATGCTTGTCCTTTGGTTTCAGTCCTATGCTTTCCCAGTTGTTGCTTCAGCCTTGGTTTCAGTTGTGTGCTTGCATGTGATTTCAGTTATGTGCCATTTTGTGGTTTCAGTTTTGTTGGTTAGCAGTCTGATTATCTGAATATTGGCCCATGTGATTCAGTTGTGTTGTGTTGGCAAGCAGTCTGAATTTGCAGCAAATGTTCAGTTGTGTTGCTTGGGAAATTGATTGAAATGGTTGTTATGTAATTGGGAATTTGTAACCAATGTTCAGCATGCTGGTTTCAGCCTTGCTCTCAGCCTTGATTTCAGCTATTGAACTGTTTGAGTACAGTTGAGTGCTTGCCTTATTCATTTCCAGCAAATGTTTTGTTTTGTTGGCTATTGGGCTGGTTTCAATTGTTTGCTTGGCATTTGGTTTGAATTGTTGGCTTCGCCCCAAGTTTCATATGTGTGCTTGCATGTGGTTTCCGTTGTGTGCTTAATTTCTTTTGGTACCAGTTTTGTTCCAACTTGTTTGAATTTCCAGCATACGTTTCGTTGCTTAGTGTGTTGGTGCATACTTGGTTTCCAGGATGCGTTTGCCAGCTGATACTCTGTAGTATTGGCCCTTGGACTTCAGTTCTGTGCTTACTTGTCTTAATTTTCAGCAATATTGCAAAGATCGTCGTTTTGTAATCTTTGCTTTAGCTCTTTGATATGTGAGAGTCGTCAGATTGTAACTCTCGATGTTGATTGTGAAGGCTGTTGATTAGAGCTTCCATCAGTTGTCGTGAAGGTCGTCAGATTGTAACCTTTAGCGATCTACGTGAAAGTCTTCAAATTGTGACCTTCTAAAAGTCGTCAGATTGTAATTTCCATCATCGGTGTTTGATGGGGATCAGCTATCTATTGTGATTTTAAGACAGCCTACACTGGTTTCAGCCTTGGTCTTGGCCTTGCGTTCAGCCAAGTGTGTTTCCAGCCATTGTGGGTCTTTGGTCTTGTTGCAGTTCTTTGGTTTCATGTTGATGCTTGGCCTTTGTTTTAATTTTGTGCATGGTTTCAACCTGCTCTCGGCCTTGGTTTCAGGTTCTGGTTGGCCTTTGGTTGGTATGCATATTTTGTGTTATGATGATGAGTTTTTTTTAGATATGCAGCCAAAGTTTATAGCAGCAATATATTGGTGAGGCAATATATTGCAGCCAACATTGCTATTTATAAACTTCATGGCGAGGTAGATAATGAAAAAACAGCCTTTTCTGAGCACAAAATATATTGCAGCCAACATTGCTTTGGGTTCAGTTTTGTGCTAATCTGTTATTCATCATTTGATTCAATTGTGATCATAAGATAATTGATTTTGTTCACAATTTCCATGTTTATATGCACAACTATGATGATGAGTGGTAACCTTACCATGGTGACCACAATCAAGTTTTCTTGATTTTTTAGTTTGAACCAAACACTAGAAAATGAGGGAATCTATTGACAATTCAATTATTTTCTTCTTTTTTCAAGTTGAATCAAACTAAGAAAAATGGTGGAAAGTACTTTCACTCCATATTTTTTGGCGAAACAAACACAAGAAACATTTTTCAGGAAAGTGAAGGAAACACTAGAAAGTGAAGGAAAGTCATTCATGGAAAGTGAAGGAAACGAACCAAACAGGCCCTTAGGGTGAAATGTTTGGTTAGCTTTCCCAAAGCCACAATTATCTCATGTGGCTTTCCTTTCTGATTTGGTTTGAAGAGTATTTCTTGTGTTTGTTTGGTCAAAAAATATAGGACATAAATTACTTTCCATCATTTTCTTTAGGGGCTGTTTGGTTGTTGTTGATAAAGTTGTTTATTTAGGACACAACTTGTAAAGTTGTTGTCCATCTCATCAATTTTACTTTTATATTTTTCTTTATTTGTTTTTTATTCCATTGGAATCATAAATCGCTTGTTTGGTTTGCAAATGTAACTTTAATTGTTTGTTTGGAAAGTGTAAAAACTAAAAAGTGATCCCTACTCAAATGATCATATTGGTTGGAATTATTTTTTTTTTCTGAATTCAATGTCAACTTTTTCCTAAAATCATGTCTTTTTTTATGAAATCACTTTAAAAGCCACATCAGTATATGAAATCACTTTACACTATTTTCATAACTACAAACAAATAATTAAAAGTGATGAAAGCTGACATTGGGACCCACTTTTTTACACTTTTCATCTTTTTACATGGTAAAAACATACAACCAAACAACCCCTTAGCTTTGTTCAATTTGAAAAAACAAGAAAAAAGTTGATGTGTTAATTAATTCCCTCATTTTCTAGTGTTTGGTTTAAAACTAAAACAATAGAAGGAACTTGTAGGCTGTCTAAAAATCACAATAGATAGTTGATCCCCTATCAAACACCGATGATGGAAGTTACAAATCTGACGACTCCAGAAGGCTACAAATTTGCAGCGACTTTCAGTGGAAGGCTACGATCTGACGACCATCACGACAACTTGATGAAAGCCCCAATTCAACAGCCTTCACAATCAACATCGCGCGGAGTTACAATCTGACGCATCTTCATATTTTCAAGGAGCCCAAGACAAAGATTACAAGAGGATGATCTGCTGCAAAACTCTGGCAAAAGAGACTACAAATTTCGACGCGTCTCTCATATTTAGATATGCAGGATATCTCTCAAACCGTAAGGAATTGGCTGGAAAACGCGAGGAAGCGAACCGAATAGCGCTTCGGCTAGGTCGGCATTGGGCCCCGCTTGCGTCGCAGATAGCGATCTTTTCATATGTAATTCAGCTCAATATCCGACGCTACGGGTTTATGAAAGTTATGCACCGTTCTTCATAGAAGTTTGTTCTGAAGTCCGTCTCGCAAGACTGGAACTTCGTCAGAACATTGGCACTTAGCCTGCAAGCTCGCCAAGGCCCGCTATGAGGTTCCCTCTGCATTTACAGGTTCAAAACGCACCATAGCCTCAACTCTGCGTACTTTCCAACATCAAAACGCAGAGTTAATCTCTCAAAACAGCCACAATTTGCTGCGTTCTTCAGCCTCAAACAGGCTTAACTCTGCGTTTCCAGCATACATCTAACTCTGTGGCACGCCAGAGTTAAAGCACAAACGCCCGCACACCTAACGTGAGCTTCTTCAACA
>NW_017973787.1:0-11063 GCF_001876935.1 Asparagus officinalis
GGCATTTGATCATCGTCCTCCATTGTAGATGGATCAGCTGTAGCCATGTTTACCATTAGGGCTTTGAATATCTCCCCTAGACTTGTGTCGGAAGAATCAGAAGAGTATCCGTTCTTAGTTTTGTTAGCAATTTGATCGATCGGAAGAATCAGAAGAGTATCCGTTCTTAGTTTTGTTAGCAATTTGATCGATGATTTGCCAACCACAGTTATCATCGGACGAGGAAACATAGCCTAAGCCTCGCCCGTATTTATAATAATCCTCAGATTTCCCTTTTGGTACATATACCGCTTTGGCTGGATTACGAGGACCTCGATCGAAGTATAAACCTTCTCCGAGTGCGAAATCGTACCCCTGCTTTTCCATGAGCTTACGCGCTTCTGGACTATACTTAGATAAATGCCGACCAGGTTTGTCATCATCTTCATCTTCGCTTAAGAAATGATCTGGTAATGGGGAGCTTTTTCCTTTACCGTAGATCATTTCTTTTGCACCTCCTATCTTGTTCGGGATGATCATGGTTGTTCCGAAAGAATGCTGGAGGCGTTCCTTTGTTACGTAGGACGACCGAAGCGGCATATACAAATCAGGATTATTATACAATTCTGTTATCACATCATTAAGAGACAGGGAGTACTCTAAATCGTTATTTATTTCAACATCGGCAAGTTGCCAATTACAACCTCCATCTGACGATTGTTCATCGTCAAGATTGATTACAAATGGTACAATGTCATTTAAAACAAAACCACCATTGTAACCAAATCCGGCTTCGGTATCAGCTTCTTCTCCGCTGTCCATGCCTTGGGCCGATGATTCAGTATCGAATTCGTTACCATAAAGGAGAAAATCAATGAAATAATTCTCATACCCTTTAAATGGTTGCTTATCCGCGACCACCGTTCTAACCCTATTATCAGTGTCGACATATTTCAAACACTGATGGAGAGTTGAGGGAATTATAACATTACTATGGATCCAAGGCCGACCCAATAGTAAGTTATACGACGTCTCAGCATCAATCACGTAACATGTGACTTCTGTCTTCAAATCTCCCATTTGACACTTTACTCGGATTTTACCCAAAGGTCTTAACCCGCTGGTATTGAACCCGTAGATAACAGTGCCTGTGGACGCCAACTTGCTAATTGGAATACCAAGGAAGTGCATCAAGCGAAGCGGCATAATACTCACAGCAGAACCCGGATCCACTTGGATTCGGTTGACTTTGCTGGAGCCGATGTACCCGATGAAGTATAGCGGTCGATCGTGGTTCGAGTTCTTCGTCTGCATGTCCTCTTTGGTGAAAGTAATGCAGGGAAGGTTCTTGGTCGCTATGTTTCACTGTTGACTCAGTGGTTCTGGCTGTTCAGGCACCGGCTTGATTTGAGTTAGAAACACCTCTGAATTGGACAAAGCTTCTTGCAAGGCCTCCCTGGTTTCCTTGGACAACCGCAGCAACTCATACAGTGTTATCCGTGCTGGAATATTGGCTAGTTTAGCCATTATATCGAAGACTTGCGGAGTCTTCGAGCTTTCCGGTTTGTCTTTTCCAATCGGGCGACTGAAACGAGACTGCTTCGGATTCTAAACCTCTTGGGGATTCTTCTCTTTCGGTTTATTCACCGGCTGTCGTCGAGCCTCTTCGCCCGGTGTAGGACTTGTAATCACCCCCATCTCCATGAGAGTTTTAGCTGGTCCCCGTTTATTCACCCCCTGCGCATTAGGTGGTGGATAATTGTAGTGATACTCATTTCCGCTTCGGGTTGCAAAAACTTCTTGTTCTTCTTCAGAGAGCGGAAAAGCTTGTATTCTTTCGTCATCTTCTCCTGCGATAGCAGAGACTCCGCAGCAAGACTTTCCTTTCCCTTTGGACTTCTTCTTGGATGACGACCCGGCCCATTGTACATCTTCAATCAGGTCGGGGTGAACCCAGAGGATTTCGCCGTTTAGAGCTGTATGTGGCACAAGTCCTTTTTGGCGCTGTCCATGCGGGTCGTCGTTTACTGTTTTCATTCCCACTTTGGTGATGCGTTTTGGTTCAAACCACGCTGTGGGCACTGATCCAAAGCTGATTGAAACCGCGTTTGCTCCAACATTCTTGGACGGCTTCGGGGTTATGACGCCTACATCAATTAGCGCCTGGATCTTGTCCTTGAGGTGGTAGCACGACTTGGTAGGGTGATGGACCGCTCTATGGTATGCGCAATACTTCGGATCCGTCACTTTGCTAAACCCTTCTTGATCCACAATCGCCGGCAGCTGGATTTTGTTATTCTCCAACAGGTACTTAAAGATGCCGGGAACTTCGTCATCCTTGAAGGAGTACACTTTAGGAAACCTCGGCTCCGAAGATTTCTGCTTCTGAGGCCGTTGTTGCCATTGCCCCCGAGATTGTTGTGGTGCTTGTTGCTGCGGCTGTTGCTGAGGTTGCAATTGGAAAGTTTGATTAGCATCAACTGCATTAGCATGTGCCTTACCTTTCCCCCGTGGGACGAAATTCTGCTTTGGAGCATTCGTCGCCTGTTGGCCTCTCTCCGCCTTCTTCCTTCGGAGGAACCGTTCGGCTTGTTCCCCGCCCTCATCGAGCAACGATCCGATAGATATCTCGGTGTCGTCGTCGAAGAAGTTGGCCAGGAACTTGGTCTCCATGTCATCCCAGCTGTTCACGCTACCTGGCTTGAGGCGGCGATACCAATCGAAGGCGGCTCCGCGAAGAGTGCCGACGAATGACCGCACCATCAGAGGCTCATTACCGGAGATCACCCCCAAGTGCGATTTGAAGTAAATCAAATGCTGGGTGGGTGAACTCATCCCATTAAACGGCGTGAAGCTAATTAGATTGAACTTCGCCGGATATGGGATTGACTCCCACTCTCTTGGGTATGGACAAGGAATGCCCGTCTTTTTCATCTCTTGAGCGGAAATCAATGTATTGATTTTGCTCTCGAGATTTTTAATTTTCAGATTTTCATCTGTGTTTTCACTAGCATTCTCGTTACCATCCCCTGCATTGACGGGAGGATTATTGGTATTACGAGCTTCATTCGTATCCTCGTCTTCCAGACATTGACGGGAGGATTATTGGTATTACGAGCTTCATTCGTATCCTCGTCTTCCAGATTCACCGGGTTACTGTAGGCATATAAAATTGCTTATAGGTCCCTTAACACGGCTCAACACGAACTAATGAACCATCAGGCGACGTATCTAAGCACGAACGTCAGTCCATAACACTGAAGCCAGGTGACACGCAACGAAGCGGATTAACAAGGCTACGAAGCTGACAAACCGCATTTGAACGACGGAATGAATCCACTCGCGTGCGGAATCAAACCAACGGTTCAGGGAGTCAACGAGTCATCCAACCATATAACGGATTCGAACTCAGACACCAAAGCCGATTTACTGCCTAATCGGGATCCAGACTTCTAAATCAGGATTCAGAACAAATCGGGGTTCAGAGCAACGCCACAGGCGAACTCGGATGAATCGCGATCGAGTCACGATCAGTTTTGGAATCAAGCTCAGAATCGGATTTATTGCCAAATCAGGAATCAAGTCAATGAATCAATTTCAGACCAATCAAACCGCATAACCGAATCACGGATGAAGCGGATACAAGGACCGAAACAACCGAAAGACGGACGCAAAGCCCGGAGTGGCTCGGCCAAAGCCGGGCCACCCTGGGGTGGCTTGACCCTGAGGTGGCCACCCAGATCTGTGCCAAATGCACAGATCTGGTTGCCTATAAATAGGCGGGGGCATTCATCATTTGGGAGGACTTTTGGAAGAACTTTTGGAGAGCCGAAACTCTGCCGGATTGAGACCTCATCTTGGAGTTTTTGAAGTTTTGAAGACTTGGACGTCCAGATCTGATTCTTGGCGAGCACCCGCATCACAAAAGGTAGGAGTTCGAGGGGATCGAGATCTCAGATCTACGTTGTTACACTCCGGATCTAAGCTTGGTCTTAGATCCCGAGACTTGGACGATTGTTTCCTTGGTGAATCAATCCTCCCCGGCTATTATTTCCTTTGTGGAATAATACCCGTCGTACTGCTTAGATCTGATCGGATCTAGATCTCGCGGTGGTCCACGGATAAACCCCGGCGCAGGCAAAGAACCCACACAAAGCAAGAGACCGCAAAACAGGATCTTGCGATTCGTTCGACAAATAAGAAGAAAGTTGTAATTTTCTTTATTTCTTGTGTTATTTGATTTTCGTTGTAACCGGATCTAAAAAAGACCGGATCTTTGTAATCGATAAACTATTACAAGAATTTGCAATGGAATCAATGATGAAGAAAACAACGATTTTCACCGCGAACAAACAGTTTATACTCTTGTACTCTTTGGAGTATTGAGGAACAGTTTATACTCTTGTACTCTTTGGAGTATTGAGGAACAGTTTATACTCTTGTACTCTTTGGAGTATTGAGGAACAGTTTATACTCTTGTACTCTTTGGAGTATTGAGGAACAGTTTATACTCTTGTACTCTTTGGAGTATTGAGGAACAGTTTATACTCTTGTACTCTTTGGAGTATTGAGGAACAGTTTATACTCTTGTACTCTTTGGAGTATTGAGGAACAGTTTATACTCTTGTACTCTTTGGAGTATTGAGGAACAGTTTATACTCTTGTACTCTTTGGAGTATTGAGGAACAGTTTATACTCTTGTACTCTTTGGAGTATTGAGGAACAGTTTATACTCTTGTACTCTTTGGAGTATTGAGGAACAGTTTATACTCTTGTACTCTTTGGAGTATTGAGGAACAGTTTATACTCTTGTACTCTTTGGAGTATTGAGGAACAGTTTATACTCTTGTACTCTTTGGAGTATTGAGGAACAGTTTATACTCTTGTACTCTTTGGAGTATTGAGGAACAGTTTATACTCTTGTACTCTTTGGAGTATTGAGGAACAGTTTATACTCTTGTACTCTTTGGAGTATTGAGGAACAGTTTATACTCTTGTACTCTTTGGAGTATTGAGGAACAGTTTATACTCTTGTACTCTTTGGAGTATTGAGGAACAGTTTATACTCTTGTACTCTTTGGAGTATTGAGGAACAGTTTATACTCTTGTACTCTTTGGAGTATTGAGGAACAGTTTATACTCTTGTACTCTTTGGAGTATTGAGGAACAGTTTATACTCTTGTACTCTTTGGAGTATTGAGGAACAGTTTATACTCTTGTACTCTTTGGAGTATTGAGGAACAGTTTATACTCTTGTACTCTTTGGAGTATTGAGGAACAGTTTATACTCTTGTACTCTTTGGAGTATTGAGGAACAGTTTATACTCTTGTACTCTTTGGAGTATTGAGGAACAGTTTATACTCTTGTACTCTTTGGAGTATTGAGGAACAGTTTATACTCTTGTACTCTTTGGAGTATTGAGGAACAGTTTATACTCTTGTACTCTTTGGAGTATTGAGGAACAGTTTATACTCTTGTACTCTTTGGAGTATTGAGGAACAGTTTATACTCTTGTACTCTTTGGAGTATTGAGGAACAGTTTATACTCTTGTACTCTTTGGAGTATTGAGGAACAGTTTATACTCTTGTACTCTTTGGAGTATTGAGGAACAGTTTATACTCTTGTACTCTTTGGAGTATTGAGGAACAGTTTATACTCTTGTACTCTTTGGAGTATTGAGGAACAGTTTATACTCTTGTACTCTTTGGAGTATTGAGGAACAGTTTATACTCTTGTACTCTTTGGAGTATTGAGGAACAGTTTATACTCTTGTACTCTTTGGAGTATTGAGGAACAGTTTATACTCTTGTACTCTTTGGAGTATTGAGGAACAGTTTATACTCTTGTACTCTTTGGAGTATTGAGGAACAGTTTATACTCTTGTACTCTTTGGAGTATTGAGGAACAGTTTATACTCTTGTACTCTTTGGAGTATTGAGGAACAGTTTATACTCTTGTACTCTTTGGAGTATTGAGGAACAGTTTATACTCTTGTACTCTTTGGAGTATTGAGGAACAGTTTATACTCTTGTACTCTTTGGAGTATTGAGGAACAGTTTATACTCTTGTACTCTTTGGAGTATTGAGGAACAGTTTATACTCTTGTACTCTTTGGAGTATTGAGGAACAGTTTATACTCTTGTACTCTTTGGAGTATTGAGGAACAGTTTATACTCTTGTACTCTTTGGAGTATTGAGGAACAGTTTATACTCTTGTACTCTTTGGAGTATTGAGGAACAGTTTATACTCTTGTACTCTTTGGAGTATTGAGGAACAGTTTATACTCTTGTACTCTTTGGAGTATTGAGGAACAGTTTATACTCTTGTACTCTTTGGAGTATTGAGGAACAGTTTATACTCTTGTACTCTTTGGAGTATTGAGGAACAGTTTATACTCTTGTACTCTTTGGAGTATTGAGGAACAGTTTATACTCTTGTACTCTTTGGAGTATTGAGGAACAGTTTATACTCTTGTACTCTTTGGAGTATTGAGGAACAGTTTATACTCTTGTACTCTTTGGAGTATTGAGGAACAGTTTATACTCTTGTACTCTTTGGAGTATTGAGGAACAGTTTATACTCTTGTACTCTTTGGAGTATTGAGGAACAGTTTATACTCTTGTACTCTTTGGAGTATTGAGGAACAGTTTATACTCTTGTACTCTTTGGAGTATTGAGGAACAGTTTATACTCTTGTACTCTTTGGAGTATTGAGGAACAGTTTATACTCTTGTACTCTTTGGAGTATTGAGGAACAGTTTATACTCTTGTACTCTTTGGAGTATTGAGGAACAGTTTATACTCTTGTACTCTTTGGAGTATTGAGGAACAGTTTATACTCTTGTACTCTTTGGAGTATTGAGGAACAGTTTATACTCTTGTACTCTTTGGAGTATTGAGGAACAGTTTATACTCTTGTACTCTTTGGAGTATTGAGGAACAGTTTATACTCTTGTACTCTTTGGAGTATTGAGGAACAGTTTATACTCTTGTACTCTTTGGAGTATTGAGGAACAGTTTATACTCTTGTACTCTTTGGAGTATTGAGGAACAGTTTATACTCTTGTACTCTTTGGAGTATTGAGGAACAGTTTATACTCTTGTACTCTTTGGAGTATTGAGGAACAGTTTATACTCTTGTACTCTTTGGAGTATTGAGGAACAGTTTATACTCTTGTACTCTTTGGAGTATTGAGGAACAGTTTATACTCTTGTACTCTTTGGAGTATTGAGGAACAGTTTATACTCTTGTACTCTTTGGAGTATTGAGGAACAGTTTATACTCTTGTACTCTTTGGAGTATTGAGGAACAGTTTATACTCTTGTACTCTTTGGAGTATTGAGGAACAGTTTATACTCTTGTACTCTTTGGAGTATTGAGGAACAGTTTATACTCTTGTACTCTTTGGAGTATTGAGGAACAGTTTATACTCTTGTACTCTTTGGAGTATTGAGGAACAGTTTATACTCTTGTACTCTTTGGAGTATTGAGGAACAGTTTATACTCTTGTACTCTTTGGAGTATTGAGGAACAGTTTATACTCTTGTACTCTTTGGAGTATTGAGGAACAGTTTATACTCTTGTACTCTTTGGAGTATTGAGGAACAGTTTATACTCTTGTACTCTTTGGAGTATTGAGGAACAGTTTATACTCTTGTACTCTTTGGAGTATTGAGGAACAGTTTATACTCTTGTACTCTTTGGAGTATTGAGGAACAGTTTATACTCTTGTACTCTTTGGAGTATTGAGGAACAGTTTATACTCTTGTACTCTTTGGAGTATTGAGGAACAGTTTATACTCTTGTACTCTTTGGAGTATTGAGGAACAGTTTATACTCTTGTACTCTTTGGAGTATTGAGGAACAGTTTATACTCTTGTACTCTTTGGAGTATTGAGGAACAGTTTATACTCTTGTACTCTTTGGAGTATTGAGGAACAGTTTATACTCTTGTACTCTTTGGAGTATTGAGGAACAGTTTATACTCTTGTACTCTTTGGAGTATTGAGGAACAGTTTATACTCTTGTACTCTTTGGAGTATTGAGGAACAGTTTATACTCTTGTACTCTTTGGAGTATTGAGGAACAGTTTATACTCTTGTACTCTTTGGAGTATTGAGGAACAGTTTATACTCTTGTACTCTTTGGAGTATTGAGGAACAGTTTATACTCTTGTACTCTTTGGAGTATTGAGGAACAGTTTATACTCTTGTACTCTTTGGAGTATTGAGGAACAGTTTATACTCTTGTACTCTTTGGAGTATTGAGGAACAGTTTATACTCTTGTACTCTTTGGAGTATTGAGGAACAGTTTATACTCTTGTACTCTTTGGAGTATTGAGGAACAGTTTATACTCTTGTACTCTTTGGAGTATTGAGGAACAGTTTATACTCTTGTACTCTTTGGAGTATTGAGGAACAGTTTATACTCTTGTACTCTTTGGAGTATTGAGGAACAGTTTATACTCTTGTACTCTTTGGAGTATTGAGGAACAGTTTATACTCTTGTACTCTTTGGAGTATTGAGGAACAGTTTATACTCTTGTACTCTTTGGAGTATTGAGGAACAGTTTATACTCTTGTACTCTTTGGAGTATTGAGGAACAGTTTATACTCTTGTACTCTTTGGAGTATTGAGGAACAGTTTATACTCTTGTACTCTTTGGAGTATTGAGGAACAGTTTATACTCTTGTACTCTTTGGAGTATTGAGGAACAGTTTATACTCTTGTACTCTTTGGAGTATTGAGGAACAGTTTATACTCTTGTACTCTTTGGAGTATTGAGGAACAGTTTATACTCTTGTACTCTTTGGAGTATTGAGGAACAGTTTATACTCTTGTACTCTTTGGAGTATTGAGGAACAGTTTATACTCTTGTACTCTTTGGAGTATTGAGGAACAGTTTATACTCTTGTACTCTTTGGAGTATTGAGGAACAGTTTATACTCTTGTACTCTTTGGAGTATTGAGGAACAGTTTATACTCTTGTACTCTTTGGAGTATTGAGGAACAGTTTATACTCTTGTACTCTTTGGAGTATTGAGGAACAGTTTATACTCTTGTACTCTTTGGAGTATTGAGGAACAGTTTATACTCTTGTACTCTTTGGAGTATTGCCGTTTTCAATTGGCTTACCCTAGCGTTATAACGCCGGCTTCAACCAAGGTCTGGATGCTATTCTTGAGAGCAAAGCATTCCTTGGTGGGGTGGAGGATCCTTCTGTGGTACTCGCAGTACGTTGGATCCGCAGAATCGCCATCTTCCTCTTGATGCGTGATGGGCGGGAGTTTGATTTTGTTGTTTTCGAGAAGGGTCTCGAAGATAGCTGGAACGTCTTCGTCTTTGAACGAGTACTCGTTTTGGAGCTCCTCGTCCGAATTCTCCTGTTGTTCCCAGGACTGTTGTTGTGACGTTTGATCATCGTCAATAACCGCTGCAGGTGCGTCCCCTTCATCATGAGGTACGAGATCCGAATCCAGAGGGTCAACCATCAGTTGGCTCCTCTCGGCTTTCCGCCTTCTGATGAAGCGTTCGGCCTGTTCTCCTCGAGCCTTCAACTCTTTCCAGGTATTGAGCGGCTCTATTCCCATCACGTCCAAGATGTCAATGGACAAGTTGTTCTGACAAGTCTGCAAGATGAATTCCTCCGTGACGGGATCCCTGCAGTTCATTGCCTGATTGCGGAAGCGTTTGATGAAGGTATCCACCGACTCTCCGCCTTTTTGTTTCTCGTCGAAGAGTGTCCTGATCGACACCTCGGTGTCATCATCGAAGAAATGGGCGAGAAACATGCCTTCCAAGTCCTCCCAGCTGTTGATGCTTCCGGGCTTGAGACGGCGGTACCAATCGAAGGCAGGCCCACGAAGGGTGCCAACGAATGACCGAACCATCAAAGGCTCGTTGCCCGAGATTACTCCCAAGTGAGACTTGAAGTAGATCAGATGTTGAGTGGGCGAGCCTTTTCCGTTGAACGGCGTGAAGTTGATCAGGTTGAACTTCGCTGGATACGGGATCGAATCCCACTTTCTCGGGTAAGGACACGGAATGCCGGTCCTCTTCACCTCCCGAACAGACATCAGGGCTTCGATTTTTCTTTCGAGCTCCTTTATCTTTTCGGCCTCACCCATATCCTGTTTTGGATAAGTTTCGAGAGGAATCATACGGCCACCCCCAGTGTTGTCATTACTGGTGGGTCCACCCCCAGTGTTGTTATTTTTAGTGGGGCCACCCCCAGTATTCTTGGGCGGTGCGTCGGCCATGACGATTTCAACCACCTCCGGATTGCTGCCAACTGCGGCGTTCTGGATGCGATGGCTGGATTCCACTAGCTGATTTGACAAAGCTCGGATTCGTTGATCGTGCATTTGTCTCATTTCTTGCATAGCCATTTCCATTTCGCTATTCCCGAATTGACCCTGCTTCCCAAAGAGAAATTAGAGTCGGAATCACCTGAGATGATTGGGGATTTTCCCTTGTTGACCATGTTGATAGTCACTTCTAGGGGTTCATCATCTCGAGCAATCGATCCTCTTTGGTGGGAACGCCTTGATTTGGGCTTTGTCGTTCCATCGGAGATTCTCTCGGATATCGAGACCCTCTGTGGAGCGGTCTTGGGGCAGCTACAGGCTGATAATACTGCCCTGATAAGTTTGGTACACGGACAGTGAGAATCCGCTTCCCGGGTGTTTCTCTTTTGAGATTCATTCGCACCCCCAGCCTGATAGTACAACTCATCGACGTTCCCGTCGGAGTAACCTATCGGCTGCTCACATGGGTTCTCAGGTATAACGCGTTCGTCTGTCCGACGCGTCTTCTTCTGAGTAAACATTGCCTTGTTGGCCTCCGCAAGAGTCGCACGTTTGGAATCACTCCTTTGTGAGGGTGAAACCTTAACGGGCTCTTGGTCCTTTGCACGCACCGCCGAGAGTACAACTCACTGACGTTGCCGTCGGAGTAACCTATCGGCTGCTCACATGGGTTCTCAGGTATAACGCTTTCGTTTGTTCGACACGTCTTCTTCTGAGTAGACATTGCCTTGTTGGCCTCTGCAAGAGTCGCACGTTTGGAATCACTCCTTTG
>NW_017973788.1:0-12711 GCF_001876935.1 Asparagus officinalis
GAGTCACCACCACTCCATGAGCCTATCAAACGTCGACGACGATCTTGAAGTGACCGACGAGAGTTAATGAGCGGATCGTCCATCGTCGCTCGTTAACACTGAACCGGTTGTGGAGAACTATAGGCAATTTTTGATGCCTACAGAGTCATTGTGAGCAGAAGTGTTGCGAGTAGAATCCTCAGCAATAATCGGGCGAGAGTCTTCACCCGTGCATTCGACGGAGTCGAAAACTTGAAAACCTTCTTAGAAGACGAAATCTTCCCGCATTTGCGAGGCGAGGAAGACTTTGAGGATGAGGACGATAGATATTCCTCAAACTTCGCTTGGTCGAATTCGTACTCGGCCGTGGATTCAACCGGTATCTTGATCGGCTGCGATACGACGGTCTCGGCAGCGAGACCATTGGCTTCCACTGTGGTCACTAACGTGTTTTTGTCAGGAACAAATTTTATTATAGAATTCATTATAATTGTTTATCGATTACAATGAATACATAAGAGCAAGTTTCGTGCTTTGTAAAACTACTCTTTACAACAAAAAATCAAATTACAATGCTCCTTAGAAACACACGCAGGAACGTTTATTGTTCGCTGCTTGTGTGGGATCTTTGCCTGTATCGAGGGTGCGTTAGCCTGTGGACTACCGAATCACAGATTTAGATTGACCGTGATGGCTATTTGGGAAATCTTACTTCGTTTAAAAGTAAGAAAAGGAAGTAAATATCTTATCGATGTAAGATAAACACTCTTCTTAAGATCAAGTCGAAGCTTAGAGATCTTAAGGAATCACAAAAACTCTGAAAAAGGCTTGCATGTGATGAAGACTCTCTCTCTCTTACTTAGAATTCACCAAATTGCTCAAATCTCTCTGCTTAATCTGCTCCAAAAATGCTCAGTCCTCGTCAGTAATGGTCCTAGGGGGGTATTTATAGCCCCTAAGGACCATAACTGAAGTTAAAAGTTAAAAAGAAGTCGCGTCGAGGGACTCCCATTTCAGGGATAGTTGTAATTGTCTCGGAAGCATGGTTGGCTTTCCATTTCCAAGACAGTTACAACTGTAACTGACTCGGAAGCATGCTTCCTTTTAATCCTTTTATAACTGCTTTAAACACGTATTAATGCCATTATTTTGATAGTTATTAGCGTAATTTCTGCTTGTAACGTCTTCCCACACACGATCTCTAACAGTTATGGAGACACGTGGCATGCGCGAATCTCGAGAAAACCATAATCTGTATCACCTTAGCTTCCGAGACAGCTGTAAGTGTCTCGCAAGCTATAGTCTTCCTTATAGCTTCCGAGACAATTACAACTGTCTCGGAAATTGTGGATTCCCTTCATGCTTCTGAGACAGTTGTATGTGTCTCGGAAGCTATAAGCTTCATCGTAGTTTTCGAGACAGTTGTAACTGTCTCAGAAACTGTGAGTTCCTCTTATGCTTCTGAGATATTTTTTACGTCTCGAACCTTGCGTGATGCGATTCTTGTGCATTCTTTAGTTGATCTTTAGCTTTAGATGATCCTCTGCAACTCAGATGATAACGTTTATCACCTTCTCTGTATCTTGAGCTACGTATGATAATCTATAGGCAATTTTTGACGCCTACAGGCTCGTACTTCATGTGTGCACCAAACGCGCGTGAAAGGAAACAATGTATGCAAATCAGCCTACATCAGTCGACTGACCTAACCCAACAGTCGACCGGCGAAACGTGCACCACATGCACAAGAATTTCAGCCTTGATCGGTCGACCGACTCCATGTTTCAGTTGACTGATCAGTGGGAACAACGAGTAGTTCTCAGGGTACATCGGTCGATCGATTCTTTGGGTCGGTCGACCGATCAGGGTACGGGAAACAGAAACATGATTTTAGGAACATAAACCAATTTTTTCTCAAAAAGAACTTGTGAATCATTAACATGGGATGTATAAACATGTATAAATCTCGTGTTTAACATAGTGGGGTTTATTCTACTACATGAAATCACAAATATAAACTTTTGAAGGAATCTACTAACCCTAACATCGTTATATTGATGAATTCATCATGAAAACAAAATCAAATCGGCAAAAATCTCATGTAAATTTTACTTCAGAACTTATACCTAAGTTAAGAAATATGTTTCATAATATTTAAATCAAAAAGATCAAATATTTATATCATACAGATTAAAAGTGTGATCTTTACTAATAAAATATGTCTTAAAAATCCCATAAAACCAAATAAAACCAAATAAAACCAAGAAATATGAGGATGGGATTGGAGGAGATAAAACTCGCCTCAAAAATCGTGCGGGGCTCTCAAACACACGAGAGACATGATCCTCCTTCACCAAAAGCCGACTATCCCACCTTCCTTTAGGTTTTTTCGCTTCTCAAAGCTTTCCCAAACTCAAAAGAATATTTTCTAGGGTTTTGAGGATGGTGGTTGCTGCTCAGAACGTGAGGAAAACCAGAAAAAGAGAAGAATTCGGGTATATATGCATATATATACGCAAACGGGCCTGAACATACTCATTCATGCAATTTGACTTGCCCAGAGGTGTTTTCAGCCGACCGTTTCTCATGTATACTTTTATACATTCATATACGTACTTAATCGATTTCAAATCGATTTTAAACATACTCATTCATCCAAAATTAGTATTAATCACAATAAAACTCATTTAATATTATTTTCCATATTATTTTCAAAATTACAAGGTTTTACAGTTTTAATGGAAACAAAAAATGAGTGTAATTTATGAGGATATATAGTTATTTCATTTAATTAATCATAAACATTATTGATATGGATCGTCAAATACATATTGAGAAGATGACTTGCTCAGCCATCAAAAAATAAAGATGAACCTAATGATCTCTCTCTACATATGCCTCTTTAGATAAAAATCAAATCAAAATTAGTTAGAGCTTTCTGGGACATCGGAGAGCAGTCAACCAAGGTTCTTGCACTGAGAGAGAGAGAGTACAATTTCACGACATACTTTCCCAGAGAACTGAATTATCTTCTTCCTATGGAAACTAAACTTGAAATTATCCAGCCATTCTACCAAATTGATGATAACAAGAACTAAATTACATACATATCAATATCAAGTAATATGGCCCCTGTTTCAAGACCACTCTAATGTTCATTCCATTAAAAGCTGATAAATAATGCAATCTGTTTGCTTAATAAAAAAAGATACTATAAAACAAAGCTTTCCATATATCAAAATTGAAAAAGAAAAACAAAAAATTTCTATCTCAGCCAAGTTACACCAATTAGGGTTTCTGGATTGTTGTTGACCAGTGTAAGACTTTATCTGAAACCTTAAGAGCTATGTAGATATTGATAGAAACATCTAGGTGCTTAGATGAAAGATCTGACAGCTTGGTGAATATGAGTTCTTGCTGCTGGCCTGCTCAAACTTCTTTGTCGCAGCTTCATCTTCCTCCAAGTTCGTCTGAAGAAAATATTTCTGCCACCATGATGGACTCCGGAGTTTGGCCTTCAAAGTGAAGGGAACATAAATAATACTGTTAATGTCATTATCCCATCAAAGCAACGTTTCAATATTTGTAGTATTTGCATGGTTAACAAAATCTCGCAACAAACCAAGAATTTAGACACTCCAACAGATGTATTATAGGAAAGAAGCAAAAATTGATTGTATAAAAATACCAAGGTAGTAACTCCTTGAGATAAAATATGACCGTATAATAAAATAAAATGTAAAAGTGAAACTCTAAATCAATTTGATGGAGCTGGTTAAATAAATGATCTCCATCGATCATTTGCAGAGTTAATTCTTTTGAGCGACTGAGGAAAGATGCATGTGGAAATTTTAGGAAACAAATATGTGTGTCTTACTGCATTAAATCTTTGTGAAATAACTCCGGTGGGAAGAAAATAAGAAGGCGTTAAGAGACTTCCATAATCATTTGCCCAAATCTTTCAGTTTAGTTACATCAATTACTTCATCATTTGGATCCCTTAGCCGCTTAGTTAAATTTGAAACTATCACATCTATTTTTACTTCCTTATGGTAAGTTTAGTTAGTTCTATCTAATTTAAACTTCTCCTTCAACTATGATTAACTATCCATTGGGCATATGCAAAGACTCCAAATAATCTAACCAATATATGTATCAAAAGAAGGAGATGATTAGATTATAGATCGATCCTTTGAGGCAAATTTATAAAATTTGTACTGTAGGACTGGGGCTGGGCCTCTTATAGACCATAAAGAAGTGGGATGCATACAATGAAAACCCTAATTGGGTCTAAGGAGACTCGTGGGGGAGCGGGGATAAACAGCTATCACTCTGAGATGCAGGAGTTCAGTTACCTAATCACCTCAATAGACATGACACCCCTATATAGGCTCACACCCAGCAATATAAATGGGGAAGGCTAGGATATAGATAGTGTCTTTTTCTCGAGGAAAAGCATAGTGTGGGCACCTTGTTCATTAAAGGAGATAATGAACAAAATAGAATAGATCTCAAACTCACAAACTTTTTGGTGTTTCCCATGGATTCCCCCCCCCCCACCCCCACCCCCCACCACCACCACCACAAGAAAAAACCCCATCCCCACCACCTAAGTTTCATAATTTTCCAACGAAACCCAATAGGTTAATGGATTAACAAGTGCCTTATTTCCTCGATGATCAAAAATACATGCACGACATCGCCATTAACACCATTAGGGAGTCCGTTGCAGAAACTTAAAAAATTTTAGAGCGCAATTTTGTAGAGCACACCTCAAAGTTCGAGGCGGGGTTTTGTGGGAAAAAACGTTCAGCTGGTTAGTGAAAACCCCTAAAAGCCGTTTTCTTTTTGCTGATGGGTGGGTTGGGGGGTGGGGCGGGGGGCTAGGGGTACATGGCCGTGGCGGGATTTGGGGGCATTTGCTTTTTTTTTTAATTTTTTGTTGGTTTGGGGGTTTGTGAAATTTATCTGACAAATTACATAAGTAGTGTGAATTGAAACAGAATACACAAGAATGAAACTACACACCAAAAGAAAACATAAAAACATAAAAATACCAAGTTAAAGGAGAATGAGTTTGAAACTCATCCACCCAAACGTAGAGATGACAAGTTAGAATAGCCCAAAGCATACGTAGGAAGAGACGAAACTAAGAGCAGCACATTGTGCACAACCTGCAAAGCCATTTTACTCAGTCTTGACCCAACTATAAGGAGACAGCTCCAGCATATTATGTAAATGATAATTTATTGACTGCAGAACTCACCATTCTCCCAAATTTCGACTGCTTGGTCACCTTCATCCTCTGGTGACCTGGAAAACCTGTAAAGCATGCATCTCGATGAATACTAAAATAAAAATTAAAAAAATAGACTAAAAAAACTAAGGAATGTGGATAAATCATCTGGTGTTACAGTTGAAGAAGGCATAAATGGTGCAAGTTTAAAAACATTGTTTTGAGTTTTGAAAACAGCTTTGAGGCCCAATTCTACGCAAAACCGAGGAGGTTATAGTCCGAAATCAAACTGAAAAGTTCGTCATAGTGCCTGAACTTGATTAAGGAGATCATGGGATGTCAGGTTGGTGCACATCAGTATACTCAAGTTGCTATTTCTTGGAAGTAATTAGGCTTTGCGATCCTTGCACCGGAGTAGGCCAAAATTCTGCTTGAAATTTAGCATTTTAGGACGCACAACGACTCGAACCAGTTTTTCTGAAGCTAGTACTTCAAGAAAGTTCATATTCCATATCTTCATTTTTCCATTTTGTTTTAACAAATCTAAACTATAATAAAAACCAGAAAAAAAACGGAGACAAAGATAATACAACTTTTATCTGTAATTGTTACTCTTTCTTGCAAGAAAAGGCAATGGGAGAGAGAGTTCAATAGTGAAAGATCATTATAATTTATAAGAAACTGCAAATACCCGCATAAACTAGGTATGAAGACATATATGTCCGTAATCAGATTCAAAAAGTTACCAGTGAAAACCACTAAGCCATCCTTGGATACCCTTGTCAGTTCTAAAAGAGTCTTGTTGACATATTTTGGAGATAAGTAATCCAGTGCATCTGAAACTATGACAAGAGAGAATGACTTTGGTTGGTAAGGCAAAGGAAATTTGATATCTGCCGCACGCACGAATCCCTTGCGCACAAGGCTCCTGCATTCACTGTCAGGATCATCCAAGTCGTATGGCTCAACACCCCAAACTTCAGAGACATCTTCTTTCAACATATTGGAAACCACAGAACAAGTCTCAGGGCCTACATGCAAAACTTTGTTCATGCTAGCACCATATGCTTTTTTTAGTACAGGTATTGCCCGTTGAACTTCTAATGTACATGAAGCACCTGCAAATGAAATAGGAAGATTTGTGTTAGTGAAATGTGATTTTAAGAAAATAGATTGGAATGCACAGTCAACAGTGAAAATCCCATATTGCATCACAATTGAGATTGGTGTTATTACATAATGCACTGAGATCTACCTCCATGAAATAAAGTGCTAATTCCAAAAGAGGATGTTCAGAGAAAAGATTTTAGTCACATAAAGCACATCATTATATGGAAATACTATAAGTAAGAAGCAATGACATGATATGTAGATACATCCTCCGCATATATGCATCTTGTCCAAGTCAAATAAAACTGTGAACGACACAATTCTAGGATGCTTGCCATGAGTTGTAACAGTCTCATGAAATCATGTGACCATAGAACCAATTTGGACTCCCTATTGTTAAGCATGGGAATAGCAACTGCATGCTGTAATAAGTTTGTGGTTCAGTTAATTTGACATCATGATATGCAATTATCCATCTGCGTATAATTTGTCCTTAAATTTCTCTACTGAAGTAACTGAATTTCAAGGCAATATTATACAATAAAACAGAAAATATAATTCTGCAGTTAGATTCAACAACTTTAGAGTAACAAGACCACGAAGCCATTAAATTGTTAAGAGTTGAGAATACATCAACAAAGAAGATGATGGTTGAATCCAAGAACTCAGAGGATACTGTTAAATATATATCAGTTCTTACCTCCATCATTAAGGGAAACATCCTTTTTGATAGGAAACCCACCTGCATATGTGTGACATGTAATTTAAGTTTCCAACAAGAAAGGCGATATTTGGTAAATCTACTACAATGGCAAACAAGTCTAATTAAGATGATAAACTGTGTTTTAATTCAAACCCACCTGAGCCCTTGTACGAATATCCAATAAGAAGAAAAGCCCCCTGAAATAACATATCACAAGTTTATTAACTCAGTCAAGATATGAGAGTTCAATATATTTCCTCTGCAATCAGAAATAATTAAATAACAAATATGAATGCTATAAAGAACAACAAAGGTTATACCAAAATAACTAATCCGACAGAAAGAAAAGGTGAAGTCTGCGACTTCTTATGCGTCGATCCCCCAAATGGAAAACTTCCACCACCATCCGACAAACGTCTAGCTGTATTTCCCGGCCTCCTCGACATGGCCTCTGATACGTAGAATTTTAATCAAAAATTGTCAAAATTCCAAAGATTTCATTTTTATTTTTAAATCAATAGCCAATTGTGTTATATCATTCTGAATCCTTCCTTCAACAGATCAGAGGTATATAATTAGAGACAAGACAAGATCAAACCACACTTAACAGTGAATCAAGACAAAATATTTCAGATCCTGATCAATAGTATAAACCGAACCATTGAAGACTAAATAGATCTGCGATCGCACAGAAAACGACTACAGGTCAAATTGCAGCAATGAAACCCAAACATCACCAAATCATTAAAGAAAGCTCAAATTGAAGCTCCACTACTTTCGATTTGATCAACATATCCAAATCAGGTCTATCTCAATCGCGGCAAAAAGAGGCATAGTTACCTTAGGAGAATGGAATGAAGAGAAAAAGCGTATCAGATCCGATCAAGGAGCAGAGAACGATTCTGTTGATTTTTAATCTGATTTAAATGATAAACTAAATAGGAGTTTGGATCTCATCGTCGCTCTCGCTCAGTGGGAGTCGGTCATTAAATAGAGGGCGTTTCGCTCGAGAGATTCTTCACAACACACGAGAGGAGAAATTGGCGCGTCGGCAGCAAATAGGCTGATGGGGCCTAACGGTCTTTTTATTGATTGTTGAGGGTGAAAAGGAGAATTATGTCGGCGCTAGTTGTCAACTCAGAAAATGATAAATTTAACAAGATTCTTTTTCAAATTTTAAGTGGTAAAGTTAATATCTCCTTTGTCAAATGCCCAAAAAAAAGGAGCACGGATGACATGAATTGTCTCACCTTTGGCGTACTAATAACGATTGAAATAATCGGTATAAGGCTTAAAAATGTGAAACTCTTAAACTAAAAGCTTCATTATTCACTTTTTTACACAAATTAGCAAATAGCACATTTATTACTTATAAACAAAGCGATAAGCTCTTCAACAGTAAACAGAGTTCAAAATCAATATAGGAGTCACATATTTCATTAATCAATTTAGTACTTCTTTACTTGAAATGTTTAGCGACCTTAGTCCTCTTTCTTGATCTGTTCGGAAACGGACAAATAAAGGAAAAAAATGTACCTACCTGTTTGTTGTAAAATAAGATCTCGAAATTTGTATTAATTGAATTGCTTATTACAAATTGAAAGCGCTTTTACACAGAGGAAGAGAGAATTGACTTGATCTCTCTTTGTTTAATGTGGGTTCTACAGAACGATAGGATGCTTCCCTCGATGCTCGTGTCGAGTTTGCTTCCCTTTGACGATTTGAACGACATTGCAAACAAACTTCAGCGCGTGGTAGAAGCTTGATTAGATGAGTCCGAACAACCGAGCTTGAATGTAAAAGTTGAATGCCAAAATGCAAGAATTCGGTTCTCTTGAATGCCCAGAATTCTGATTGCCAAAACGTCTTTTTTCCTGTAGCCATTGATGGCTTTTTATAGAAGGAGATGGCAATAACCGCCTCCTTAGAATGTGGGAAGTGGGCGTAACCGCTCCCACAATTCGAGCAGGCGGTTTTAACAGTTCAGGCGAGCGAGGCGAGCTATGCAAGCTTGCAGGAGAGCCTGGATCATGCAGGCGAACTAGGCAAACTTGCAGGCGAGCTAGGCAAGCTTGTAGGCGAGCTAGGCGAGCGAGCTTTTAAGCGTGTAGGCGAAGTTCGCTGATGCAGCATAATTATGTACCAAAATTGCAAGTACACAATTAATCAAGTTATAGTATAAAAAGTTATCGATCCCACATAATTATGTACCAAAATTGCAAGTACACAATTAATCAAGTTATAGTATAAAAAGTTATCGATCCCACGAGGAAGGTGATTTTAAGAGATTATTAAAGTTATAGTATAAAAAGTTATCGATCCCACGAGGAAGGTGATTTTAAGAGATTATTAGAATTGGTTCTCATGTTTTGTGCGTGACAAAATTAGGATTAAAGAATAAGTGTGAGAGTTATGATGAGTGAGCGTGATTGTTGTGAATATATGCAAGTAACAATAAATTGAATTTTAGAGAAGAGAAGTAAGAATCAAATAATAGAATAAAAAGCAAGAATAAAAAGAATGAGAAACAAGAAAACAAAAGATAGAGGGTTCAATTAAAGTTATGAGAAATCTAGAATTGAATCCACTAGCTAATTTCAATTACAAAATACAAACTATTCTCTTTTTATCATATTTCACTTTAGATTAAGCATAGATGTAGGCATATAAAATTGCTTATAGGTCCCTTAGCTCAGCTCGGCACAAACCGACAAACCAACGAGGCGACGAGATTGACTAATCGCACGCAAGCAACGGAATACGTCCATTCGCGTGCGGGATCAAGCCAAGTGTTCGAAGAGTCAACGAGTCATCCAACCAAGAGCATACTCGGACGAACCACGATCGAATCAAGATCGGTTTCGGACTCGAACTCAGAAGTGGATTTACTGCCAAATCAGGAATCCGACTTACTGCCAAATCAGGAATCAAATCAGAGTCTGGATCAACCGAGTCACGGACAGAACCCAAAGGTGGAAAACAGCAGAAAACCAAACACCCGGAGGGGCTCGGAAACCAAGTCACCGAGGCGGCTCACCGAGCCACCAAGGTGGCTCGGTGGCCGAGCCACCAAGTGGTGGCTCGGCCGAGCCACCTAGGTGGCTCGGTGGCCGAGCCACCTTGGGTGCTCGCACCTCGAGCCACCCAAATGGAGTGGCTCGGAGGCCAGCCACGCTCTAAGGTGGCTCGGAGGCGAGCCACCTCTAGGTGGTCAGCCACCTCCGAGCACCAATTGGTGGCTCGGAGGAGGCAGCCACCTCCTTGGTGGCTCGGCGCCACCAAGGTGGCTCGGCCACCACCGAGCACCAAGAGGTGGCTCGGTGGCCGAGCACAAGTGTGGCCTGCCGAGCCACCTCTTGGTGGCTCGGCATGAGCCGAGCACCTTGAGGTGGCCGGCCACCTTGAGCTGGCCACACGTGCACACGGGCACGGGCACAGTAACGAGAGCCTATAATAGGCCAAGGGGTTCTTCATTTCAAAAGGTTGGAAATTTTGAGAGAGGCGAAGCCCTGCCTGAACTCAAGACTCAGAACTTACAACAATTCAAGCTTTGGACTTCGAGGACTTGCACATCCAGATCTGGTGCTCGACGATCATCACGCCAAATAAGCAGGTGTTCGAGGGACGGATCTCAGATCTACGCAGACGTACTCCGGATCTAAGCTTGTGTCTTAGATCCCGAGACTTGGACGATTGTTTCCTTGTGTGAATCAATCTCTCCCCGGCTATTATTTCCTTGGTGAAATAATACCCGTCGTACTGCTCAGATCTGACCGGATCTAGATCTCTCGGTGGTCCACGGATAAACCCCGCGCAGGCAAAGAAACCACCAAAGCGATCGACCGCAAAAACAGGAGCTCGCCGATTCTGTTCGACAAACAAGGAAACAAAGTTGTAATTTTTCATTTCTTTTTATTTGATTTTCGTTGTAACCGGATCTTATAAAAAGACCGGATCTTTTGTAACTCAAAAAGTTGTAACTCAAGATGACAATGGAATCAATAACAAAGAAAGACACGAATTTTCTCGCGAACAATCTGGCGACCACAGTGGGAGCCACCGATCTCGCCGACGAGATCGGAGCGTCGCAGCCGCGGATCTCAATCCCGGTCGTGGAGGAGGTCGAATACGAGTTCGATCAGACCAAGTTCGAGGAGTACCTTTCATCCTCGTCCAGATCTACCTCCCCCCGCAAGTCCAAGAAGTCCAAGTTCTCCTCCAGGAGAAAGGTTCGTTGGTATGAAGAAGTCGAAGCCACCAACGAAGATCTCGCCCCGTTTGATGCCACAGTCGCATTGGGTGAGATCCCTCCAGTTTCCAACCAGGTCAGATCTGCTCTGGCCAACCCTTCTGCCGCAGGGGGGCGTGGTGACTGTAGGCATATAAAATTGCTTATAGGTCCCTTAGCTCAGCTCGGCACGAACCGACAAACCAACGAGGCGACGCAGATCGACGAAATCGTACGCAAGCAACGGAATACATCCATTCCGCGGCGGATCAAGCCAAGTGTTCGAAGAGTCAACGAGTCATCAACCGAGAGCGGACTCGAACGAATCACGATCGAATCAAGATCAGTTTCGCGACTCAGATTCAGAAGTGGAATTTACTGCCTAATCAGGATCCGGACTTACTGCCAAATCTGGAATCAAGTCAACGAGCCGTTTCCAGGTCAATCAACCACACAACAGAAACACAACGAATCAAGTCTGGATAAATCAACCACAGAACCAAATCACAGATAGAACCAAGGTGGAAAAACACCAAACCCACACCTAGAGGGCTCGGCCGAAGCCCGAGGCCAACTTCAGGTGGCTCGCCCAAGCCGAGCCACCTCAAGTGGCTCGCGCCAAGCCGAGCCACCTTCGCGGCGGTGGCTCGCGTGGCCGAGCCACCGTCAAGGTGGCCTCGCAAAGGCCGAGCCACCTCAAGGTGGCTCGGCCCAGAGCCGAGCCACCTGAGGTGGCCGGCCCAGATCTGTGCCTAGGCACAGATCGTGGAGGGTGCTATAAATAGGCTAGGCCTTGGTTCATTTCAGGGTTGGAAATTTTGGAGAGAGGCGAAGCCCTGCTGGATTGGAGACTCGGAACTTAAAAAAGATTGAAACTTTGGGACTTTCGGGGACTCACTCCTTCAGATCTGGTGCTCGCGCGATCATCAACGTCAAATAAGGCAGCAGTGTTCGAGAGGCATCAGATCTCAGATCTACGCAGGCAAACTCGCGATCTAAGCTTGGTCTTAGATCCGAGACTTGGACGATTGTTTCACTTGGTGAGACAATCCTCCCCGCTATTATTTTCCTTGCGTGAAATAATACCCGTCGTACTGCGTAGATCCGACCGGATCTAGATCTCGCGGTGGTCCACGGTAAATAACCCCGGCGCAGGCAAAGAACCCACCAGCGAGCGAACCGCAAAACAGGAGCTCGCGATTCGTTCGACACAAAAGGAGAAAAAGTTGTAATCTTTGTTTTATTTTTATTTGATTTTCGTTGTAACCGGATCTTATAAAAAGACGCGATCTTTGTAACTCAAAAAGTTGTAACTCAGATGACAATGGAATCAATAACAAAGAAACCTACGATTTTCCCCGCGAACAATCTGGCGACCACAGTGGGAGCCGACGATCTCGCCAACGAGATCGATGCGTCGAGCCCGATCTCGAATCGCCGGTCAATCTCTCTCTG
>NW_017973789.1:0-11024 GCF_001876935.1 Asparagus officinalis
CATTTTTATTCGGTGACCATATATCAGCCGATGGACAAGTCGGGTATGTAGAAGACTCCCGGATGCTGCACAGAGTCGATGATCATTTATTCTTCCTTCCCAGCATGAAAAGAATGTACCCGCTTTCCTACTTCCTGAGTGTTGGTGGTCGTAGGGGCTTGGCCTTTGATCTTGTCAAGGAGAAAGAGAACATCTCATTCGGATCTGGTCGGTCTTCTCGCGTTCAAATTAGAGGACAACTCAAAGGTCTGAGACCTGGTTGTTTTGAGAAAAAGGGTTTCGCTCAGGAGACACCTCTTCCCGCAAACATTTTCATGCGCCAGTTTATTGCTGCCCGGGGCGAATTTCCTACACAAGCCTTTCGTTCTCCTGGCTGGTTATTCTCCGGAGAGGATGGCTGGTGGACTCGGATGGTAGATTTTATCCTTGAGGAACTCAAAGAGCCTCTTACTCAGTCTGGCCTTATGATACCAGTACAGGCCACGAGACGTGGGATTACTCAGAGCTATCCCTGCTTCTTCGCTATGCTGGAGCGATACAACCCGGATAGCTGCACCTTTTTTACACCTGTTGGGGAGTTAGGATTTGCTCTCCACGAGATGTATGCTGTATCAGGACTATCCTTTGGGCAAGTGCCCTATGAAGAATTTGTTCCAACAACTGAAGAGCTATCCATCTTGAGGGCTGCTCATCCAGAGATATACAGCACTTTTTGGGAGTTGCTATGTCATTTCCACATTTGCGCTCAGGTCGCTGGGATGCGTGGGGGTGGTCTTATGCATACCGCCTGGGCAGATTATTTGTTTCAGAACCTGGGTCAGAAAGATTTGAAAGTGACCCGTCTTGGCGTAAGCTCTGCTAAGAGTATCAAAGCTCGCATCAAAACTCCTAACGCCATTTATAGGAATACGCGCTTAGAAGATGGATTCGAAGCCGACAGTGAATTTGAAAGTTTCCATTATCAGGCTGCAATTCCTATTTCTGACACGGCCCTTCTCGCTGGTTTCTTGATGCTATGGTTGAAGCGGTGTGTTGTGCCGACGAAGCCAGCTGAATCGATCTTGGTTGAGGTCGTTTATCCAGCCGTTCTCCTGGCTCATGGAAGACCACTAAGCCTTCTCTCGGCAATGACAGGTTGTCTGCAGAGGGGCTTACGGGATTTGGTTTCTGAACTCCTCGACGTCCAGGAGATGATTGTTGCTGGGAGGAAAGTTTGGAAGACTTCTCAACCCCGCACACCAATGCCCTACACTTATTTAGTGGCTTGGTTTGTGCTGCACTGTCCCTCTTTGATGCGGGGGATTATACATACTGACGAGACCTCTACTCCTTTCGTGCAAAGGCTCGAGCCAGCCACGTGGACGACTGCGTACATAGTCCGGGCTAGGCAACTTTTGTCTTCGGAAGCCAGTTATGATCTCTTTTGCTGTCGCCCTTGCTTTGATGAGGCTGAAGAAGAAGGCCCCAAGTTTGGCGACGTAGTCTTCGAAGGGTCCTCGCTTTTAAATACAGGGACCTTCCAATGGCTTCTCACTATCAGGGTGGGTTATCTGGTTTTCAGAATAGGTGAAAGATGCATAATTGAGCCTTACGTTCCTTCACGTTTTGCCCGACAGTTCGGGTACGACCAGCTTTACGTTGGTAACCCTAATCCACAATTAGCTCACATCGGGAATCTGTATGAAGGAGCTCGTGCTTGGCGTTTCTTTATTGCCCGAGGAACTCATGCGCAGTTTACTCTGCCTAATCTGCCACCTAATTGTTCCACTGTAGCAGATTTCCGCAATTGGTTTGATAAAGCTTCTCTGATCCCAGAATATGACATTTATACTTCATGTATAAACGAAATCCGAGAGCTTTATAAATCAAGAAGTGGTTCCGGCAGGACTCGATTACCAGGGATAGAGGATTATCTGTCCTGCGAACGGGAGGCGGTCGGAATCGAGGAGATCCCAGAGGAATTACCCGCTGCTAAGCCTTCTGAAAAAGAGAACACTAGAGAGGTTCTCAAAGGAGCATTCTCTCCCGAGCCTCGTTCCTTGAGATCGTCAGGGAAGCGGGCTCTTACTGCTGAGGAGGTAGGCGAATACGATAGAAGAATTCGCAAACAAAAACCCGTCGCAGCTAAAAATTCCAAGAGAGCTAAGTTGATGGGGGACGCCATGAAGTCTACACTTGCTTCATCTCCTGAAAACAGCGGGGATACTATGCCTCCAGCTGCTCCTCCTAGTCCTGAAATCCCAACAAGTGAGCAGGGATTGACCGTCCCAGGTTCAGTGCCAAATGTGCCTGAAAAGCTACCATCTGAAGCTGCGCACACTCCCACTCGCACTGATTATGAGAATTGCTTTACTTATCCGCCGACTGCTCCACCCCCAAGCTCGGAGACTTTGAGGAAACTCATCGAGCAATTAGAGTACTGGATGCAGATGACTATTGATGTCGTTAGTCTCGGGGACGTGAGTTTCAAAGTCTTCGAACCCCATCTGCTGAAGTGTCTTGCCAAGATTAGGGACCAGGGGGATACATCGTGGACTGAACATTGTCGCGAGAGCATTATTGTTCTGGAATACGAATTGGAATTCCTTTCAATGCTACAACGCGATGCCATCGAACCAGAAGTGGATCGGGCTCTTTCTCATGCCAGAGCTTTGAAGGTACATCAGCAAGAGGCTCTTCAGAAGAGTCTAAACGAAGCAGATTCTCGTATTACTCGCCTGCGCGGGGAACATCTTCAAGTGCAAGTGGACTTGGGCACTTTTGCTGCAGGTATTCGGGATACTGCGATTGAGCTTACCCGTGCTGGTATCGAGCAAGCTCAGATAACTGCTCGATTAGCGGGCGACATGGAAGTCATAAAAGGGTTAATTGCTTATTGTGACGGGCTTTTCAAGGGCTATTGTGATGAGCTTGTTGCTGCTGACAAAGTTAGGCGGGAGATTGCAGAAGCAGCGCCAAATGAAGAGGAGCTCAAGAGCAAGATAACAGAGGAAGTCAAAAAGGCTCGTGAGGAGAAAATATTGGCGCTGAAAGCTAAACTCAAGTCTTTTAGACTGATGAGCCCCGATGTTTAGGACTTGGATTGCTTTTTAGCTAGGAATAATTTTGTATCATTTTCGTTTCGATTCATTTTGTATTCAAATCAAAAATATTGAATGAAAATGATATCATTTTGGCTCTCATCATCTCTTTTGTTGAAATCTGGTTCAGGACAATGAAAAGTAAAGCAAATGCCATAAGTATAGTGTTAACCTGGCATGAAATTGAAATTTTCTTTATTATACTGATTCTAGCAAATTTCAATCGTCAGAGGTGTAATGTTAACATGACGAAATACAAGACAGGGTTACATTATAAATAGGCAACCCCCAGCCTGATTTAGCTGGGGTTCAGGGGGCTACATGATTTATGGGAAGTATCTCTTAAGGAACTTCCCATTGATTGGCATCATGAGCCTATCTCCTTTTTGATTGATGAGACGATAAGCTCCATTCGAATAGACTGATTCTATTACGAAGGGCCCCTCCCATTTGGGATTGAACTTCCCTTTGGTTTTGTGGGTCATTACCATGGGTCGTCTGTTGGCCAAAACTAGATCGCCTTTCTTGAAAATCCGTTCCTTGACCTTTTTGTTGTAGGCCTTGGAAATACGGGCTTGATACAGCTCAATCTGTTGCTGCGCTTGAAGTCGTTTGTCATCTAGAGCTTCAAGTTCTTGCAGACGTCGTTGATGTTTTTCTTCTTCTGTTAGTCCAGTTGTGATAGCAACTCTCAGAGAAGGGATCTGAATTTCCAATGGCAGTACAGCCTCGCAGCCATATACCAAAGAGAATGGTGTAGCTCTTGTAGGGGTCCTCACTGTTGTGCGGTAAGCCCACAGGCATTCACCGAGTCTTTCATCCCAATCGCGCCGGCTCTTGGAAACAAACTTTTTGAGAAGCTTCACTATGGTTTTGTTGAAAGCTTCTGCAAGACCATTTGCTGGTGGGTAATACGCCGTAGATGCAACACTTTGGATTCTGAATTTATCACAAAATCTCTGAAACCCAAAGCTGACGAATTGTGTCCCGTTGTCGTGAACTATTCGTCTTGGGACTCCAAAACGATAGATGACGTGATGTTTGATGAACTTGATCACGTTTGAAGTCTTGACTTCTTTTAACGGGATTGCCTCCGCCCACTTGGAGAAATAGTCGGTCACGGCTAGAATGAACCGGTGTCCTTTGGACGTCGGAGGGGAGATCGGTCCGACGATATCCATGCCCCACATTTCGAATGGCCAAGTCGCCGATGTGGGGTGTAAGTTCCCCGGTGCTTGGTGAATAAAATCTCCATGAATTTGGCATGCGTGACAACGTTTAGCGTAGTCAACCGCGTCTGAAAACATCTTCGGCCAATAATAGCCGATTCGTCGGAGACGATCTCCTAACTTAGCTCCAGGTTGATGAGCTCCGCACATTCCGCCGTGAGCTTCCTTGAGGGCCTCTTTCGCTTCCTTCCGAGAAAGGCATCGAAGTAAGATTCCATCATGTGATTTACGATACAAGACTTGAGAGACTGCATCGTAATAGAATCGGAGGGCTTTTCGTTTGATTGCAGCCGCTTCCTTAGCGTCCTCAGGTAGAATTCCATATAAGGCATAGTCGATGTACGGGAATCGCCAATCTCTAGATTCTAATTCCATAAATGCCGTACAGACTTCTCCTGACGTCGTCTCGTCTGAGTTTTCCTCTGTAGGAATCTTGGAAAAGTATAGCTTACGTCCCATGACCGGGATCGTCGCTTCCACTCCTGGTGGCAAGGCTAGTGAAGTTGCCAAAGAGGCTAAGGCATCAGCATATGCATTCTGAGCTCTTGGCACATATTCAATAAAGAAGCCTTCAAACTTTTGAGCTTGCTCTAGCACCGCGAAGTAATACGGAATCAAATCCTCATGACGTACTTCGTACTCTCCTCGGACTTGATTAACGATGAGCTGAGAATCACCGTAAGCCTCAAGGTGCTGAACATTAAGTTCTTCAGCACATTGCATTCCTAATAGCAGAGCATTATACTCGGCTACATTGTTGGTGCATGGTTCGATTAAAGAGAATCCCCTTGGGATTACGTGGCCGTTCGGAGAGATTAACACTACTCCTACTCCCGCAGTGATTGCTCCATGAGGATTTGCTCTGGATGCACCGTCGAAGAATAGCTTCCACACTTGCGTAGCTTCTTGGGTAGCGCAAGCTTCAGCAACCTCGTCAGGTAATTCCTCGTACAACTTAGATGCTCCTGATACTGGATGATCGGCTAAGAAGTCTGCCAGTGCTTGGCCCTTGACCGCCTTTTGAGGCATGAACTGCATGTCGTATTGCGACAAGAGAATGGCCCATTTTGCAAGCCGGCAATTTAGAGATGATGGTTTTGTCATCAGAACTCTCAAAGGATTTACCTTAGAGATGACCTGAATGGTCTGTCCAACTAGGTAATGTCGCATCTTTTGGATTGCGAATACCAAGGCGAGACACTCTTTTTCGACCGGATTGTACCGATGTTCGGCTCCCATCATAGTCCTGCTCAGGTAATAGATGGCTTGCTCTTGACCTTGATCATTGTTCTGAGCTAACAAAGCACCAAGAGAATGATCCATGGCCCTCACATATAACAGGAATGGTTTTCCTGATATCGGGGCCACGAGAACTGGCGGTTGAGTGAGATATTTTTTAATCTCCTCGAATGCTCTTTGACACTCAGCATCCCAAACAAAGGATATTCCTTTCTTCATGAGCTTAGAGAAAGGTTGGCAGCGCCCTGAAAGATTTGATATGAATCTTCGAATGTAGGCCAGTCTGCCTTGCAAACCTCTGAGCTCTTTGAGATTCTTCGGAGGTGGCATGTCTTGGATGGCACGCACTTTTTCTGGGTCAAGAGAGATTCCCTTGGAAGTAACGATAAATCCCAGGAATTTTCCACTTGAAACTCCGAGGAACGATTTTGTCGGGTTCATCTTCAGCTGATGTGCTCGCATGATTTCGAACATTGTCTTCAGATCTGCAAGATGATCGTCTTTACATTGGCTCTTTACTGCTATGTCATCAACGTAGCACTCGATCTTCTTTCGTAGGTGTTCGTGAAAGATTGTGTTCATTGCACGTTGATAAGTTGCACCTGCATTTTTCAGGCCGAAGGGCATCACTGTGTAGCAATACACCCCCAGTGGTGTTCTAAAAGCAGTATGTTTTTCATCGTCCGGGTGCATCTTTATCTGATTGTACCCAGAGAATCCGTCCATGAAAGACATCCTTTCATATCCGCAGGTGTTGTCAATCATAACATCCGTGATGGGGAGTGGGAATTCATCTTTCGGACAGGCGGCATTGAGATCGCGGAAATCGATACATATCCGGACTTTACCGTTCTTCTTAGGAACTGGGACGATGTTGGCCACCCAGTCAGGGTGTTGTTCTTCCCTAACAAAACCTGAGTCTATAAGCTTTTTAACTTCTGACTCAATTGATTCCATGATCTCTGGACGAAACCTGCGTTGTTGTTGTTTAACGGGTTTTACATCCGGATCGATGTTGAGACGGTGCATGGCCACCTTCGGGTCAAGACCAGGCATATCTTCATAATTCCAAGCGAAGACATCTATATATTCTCGGATGAGAGATATAAGGTCTTCCTTCTCGGATGATGATAGGTCTTCAGCTATAAAGATAGGCTTGGGGTCAGACTCATTTCCCATGTTGACCTGGATCACCTTATCTTCAGTGGGTGGTTCGCGTTGTTCGAAACGCATATCCCACAGGATGTTAAGACGTTTGATCCAAGGATCGTTAGTCGACTCAATTAACTCTTCGTCACCCCCTGCATCTTCATCAGGGTGACTAGTTGAAACCATGTTCACAGTCAAACCTTTAAAGAAAGGTCCGACACTGACGTCGGATTCCCAGGAAGAGGTTCCGGACGAATGATCTTGACGCAGATAATTACTGATCTCATTTTCTGAGGCAGAGGGAGTTGTGACATAACCTAAACCTCTTCCGGTTTTATTGTAATAATCCTGAGGTTTTCCTTCAGGGGCTAGAGACATTCGGACTGGGGTTCGTCTGCCCTTCCCGAAGTTCAGACCCTGTTTTTCATTAAAGTTATACCCCATTCGTTTCATTAAGTCTATAGAATTGGGTTCATGGTAATGAAATTGGGGAACTCCGTCGTCTTCCTCTGAACTTCCTCGTTTGAGTTGTTCGGGTTTGACTTTACCAAAACAGATCGGCTTCTGCCCTTTCCTTTTGGATGGGACTTTGAAGAAAGCCTTCTGTACATCTTCTGCTTCTTCATCTGAAGCAAAGAAAGATTCGATTGGCAATGTAAGTGATGCCTCTGTGCACATTGTGTGCCATGGGTTGGTACCTGCATTAGAATCATTCTCTACTGATTTATTTTTAGAGGACACATCAGGCAAGTACTCCAAAAGAAAATCTTCATTAATGCACCATTCACCCTCGCTCGGTACATTATTACTACTCTCATCCTGACCCATTACATCTAAGTTCAGTTCCCATGGACAATCTTCCTCAGGATCTGGTTCGACATCTGCTTCATTGCCACTGTCAACATCTTGAGATTCTAAGTAGAAAACAGAGTCAGTGTGGAAGTTCTCCACTCCTCGGAAAGGGTATTTTTCCGCAATCAAGGTTCGAACTTCACCCTCGTCATTGGCGTACTTCATGACCTGATGCAAGGTAGATGGGACAATGCGGTTTGCATGTATCCATGGTCGTCCTAGCAAAAGATTATAGGACGTGTCCGCATCTATGATGTAGCATGCGACCTCAGACTTGAGATCTCCAATCTGGCATCTGAGCTTGATTTTCCCCAAGGGTCGAGTACTGTTTGCATTGAACCCGAAGATGGTGGTTTGGGTAGTGTGCAACCTGTGCATAGGGATTCCTAAGACCTGCATGACCCTATAAGGCATGATGCTGAGCGCGGAGCCCGGGTCAACTTGGACACGACTGATTTCGGAAGATCCGATATACCCTGTGTAGTACAACGGTCTGTCGTGTTGGTGTTTGACCTGCATGTCTTCTTGAGTAAATGATATGCAGGGTAAACTTCTCGATGCTTGCAGACATTGTCGACAAGTTTGATCTTCAGAAGCTTCGGGAATTGGAGTGACTTGGGTGATGAAGCTTTCCGTATTCTTCAATGCCTCAATGAGAGCTTCCTTGGTGGTTTTGGACAACCTCAGGAGCTCGTATAGAGTAATCCTGGCCGGTATGTTGGCCAGTTGCGCCATGACATTGAATTGGAATGGATTGCTCGACTCCCCGTGTTCCTGGTGGAGATTCCTGTTGAACCGGAGTTCTTTTTGTTTCCCCTTATCAGCTGGCTTTTTGGGGACAGAACCCCCAGCGTCTTGGGGTTGTTCCTCAACTTCTTGGACATTCTGGCCGTAGTCTTTCAAGTAATTCTTTCCAGACCGCGTACCAGGGTTGTCTCCTGGGTATGCGGCCAGGGCAATCCTCTCTTCCTCTGAATCTGTGAGGGTCTTGAGGTGATCATCATTCTCAGTAATGGAGGGGCTAATCGTGTTGGAAGACTTAGCCTTGCCTCCCTTCTTTTTGGACGAGGTATTCGTCCACTGTTGGTCTCCCACTAGATCAGGGTGAACCCACATGATTTCTCCTTTTGAGGTGGTGAGGGGTATCAACCCCTTGTCTTTCTGACTGTGCAAGTCAGTATTCTTCAGACGCATTTCTCCCTTGTGGATTGGGATAACGCCATCTGCGGTCGCCACCGGAGGGAAGTCACCGAACTGGACTGCTATCATGTTGGTAGAGACAGTCTTTTGCTCAGGTTTCAGAGTAAGCACTTTGGCGTCCACCAAATTCTGGAGGATGTCCTTAAAGATGTAACATCTTCTGGTAGGATGCCCCAGAAACCTGTGATAACGGCAGTAATTAGGGTCATCTATCTTCCCTGCCTCTTCTGGCTTCCTAATTTCAGGAAGCTGTAGCTTGTTGTTCTTCCGCAATAGCTGGAATAAAGTGTCCACATGCTCCTCTTTGAAGGAATATTGCTTGGGCACTTTTTGCTTATTGGGAGTTTTGCCTTGATTTGTGGGCGGTGGTACCCGAGAGTAGTCAGCTGCTAGGGTCTCTTTTCCCTTAGACCGCTGAGCGTTGTTCTGGTTGCGCTGCTGTTGCTGTTGCTGTTGCGGCTTGGGCTGTGCAGCTTCCTCGGCTTTCACCCGAGCTACAATCTCTTCAGCTTGTTCTCCCTGCGAAACCAACTGTCTCCAGGAACGACACTCCGCTACCCCCATCTGGGCAAGGAGCTGAGTTTGCAAGTTGTGCCTGCAAGTTTCAACCAGGGTTGACTGAGTCATACCTGAGGGGCATCGCAATGCCATGCTACGGAATCTCTCCACGTAAGCCTTGATGGATTCTCCCTTCCTCTGCTTGGTGGCGAGAAGAGTTGGGACAGAAACTTCCGTATCATCCTCAAAGAACCTAGCCAAGAAAAGCCTTTCCAAATCTACCCATTTCTGAATAGATCCAGCAGGCAGTTTCATAAACCATTCAAAGGCTACTCCTTTAAGAGTGCCTATGAATAAGCGAGTCAAGATGGCATCGTTCGCCACAACATCTCCAGTTTGAGATTTGAAGTAGTAGATGTGCTGATTTGGCGATCCTGTGCCATCGAACGGTTGCAAGGTTGGAGCTTTGAACTTCGGTGGGTATGGAGCTATATCCCATTCAGCGGGATAAGGCCTCACCACTCCTTCTTCGCGGAGCTCACTTCTGTTGGCGATTGCATTGAGGCGAGCTTCCAGTTCATCCATTTTAGTGGACTGAGGATGCAGTTCTTTTTCCACCTCCTTCTCACCTTCAGAAGAGGATCCCAGGTTGTGAGTCTCACGATCCGAATGCTCGGTCGCTTTCTGTTTCCCTTTGAAGGTCGTCCTCCGGGAAGATTCGGGTTTGTGGCCTTTTTCAGCAATAAGTTGGGCCATCATGTCCTTCAATTGGAGAAGTGTCTCCTGTTGCGCCTGGAGCATGACCTGGTGTTCGTTCACTTTCTTGGCTATGTCGAAGATAGTAGTCTGGGTGGTGTGCAGCCGATGCATAGGAATCCCTAAGACCTGCATGACTCTATAGGGCATGATGCTGAGTGCGGAACCCGGGTCAACCTGGACACGACTGATTTCGGAAGATCTGATATATCCTGTGTAGTACAAAGGTCTGTCGTGTTGGTGTTTAACCTGCATATCTTCTTGAGTAAACGATATACAGGGTAAACTTCTTGCAGCTTGCAGACATTGCCGACAAGTTTGATCTAGTGGTCGGTCATGTTCGTGTTTGACCTGCATGTCTTCTTGTGTGAATGATATGCAGGGTAGACTTCTCGCCGCTTGCAGGCATTGCAGACAAGTTTGATCATCAGAAGTTTCAGGAACTGGAATGACTTGGGTGATGAAGCTCTCTGTATTCTTCAATGCCTCAATGAGAGCTTCCTTGGTGGTTTTGGACAACCTTAAGAGCTCATATAGTGTAATTCTGGCTGGTATGTTGGCCAACTGTGCCATGACATTGAATTGGAAGGGATTGCTCGATTCCCCGTGTTCCTGGTGGAGATTCCTGTTGAACCGGAGTTCTTTTTGCTTCCCCTTATCAGCCGGCTTCTTCGGGACAGAACCCCCAGCGTCTTGGGGCTGTTCTTCAATTTCTTGAACATTCTGGCTGTAGTCTTTCAAGTAAGTCTTTCCAGACCGCGTGCGAAGACTTAACCTTGCCTCCCTTCTTTTTGGACGAGGTATTCGTCCACTGTTGGTCTCCCACTAGATCAGGGTGAACCCACATGATTTCTCCTTTTGAGGTGGTGAGGGGTATCAACCCCTTGTCTTTCTGACTGTGCAAGTCAGTATTCTTCAGACGTATTTCTCCCTTGTGGATTGGGATAACGCTATCTGCGGTCGCCACCGGAGGGAAGTCACCGAACTGGACTGCTATCATGTTGGTAGAGACAGTCTTTTG
>NW_017973790.1:0-2996 GCF_001876935.1 Asparagus officinalis
AACCATCAAGCGAGCAACCTATGGTAGGGTTCGGACAAGACTCCCTTCAGAAGATGAAGAACCTGATGCTGGCTCCGCGGTTGCATCAGATAATACGGTGTCCAATGAGGGACAACCCCGCGAGGCGCTTATGATAAGTGCGGAGCAAGTGGCCAAAATGCTTGAAGACGCCTTAGCTAAGCAACAGGAAACCTTCAGGTTCGAAATGCAGATGGCCATGCAAAACATGAGAGAAATGCATGACCAACAAATCCAAGCGTTGACGAACCAGCAAGGCGAACCAAGTCGTCGCAACCAAGTTCATCAGGAGGACGAGGATACGAATGAAGCTCGTAATACTAATAATCCTCCCGTCAATGCAGGGGGTGGTAACGAGAATGCTAGCGAAAACACAGGTGAAAACTTGAAAATTAAAAATCTCGAGAGCAAAATCAACACGTTGATTTCCGCTCAAGAAATGAAGAAAACAGGCATTCCGTGTCCATACCCAAGAGAGTGGGAATCAATCCCATATCCGGCGAAGTTCAACCTAATTAACTTCACGCCGTTTAATGGGATGGGTTCGCCCACTCAACATTTGATTTACTTCAAATCACACTTAGGGGTAATCTCCGGCAATGAGCCTCTGATGGTGCGGTCATTCGTCGGCACTCTTCGCGGAGCCGCCTTCGATTGGTATCACCGCCTCAAGCCAGGTAGCGTAAATAGCTGGGACGATATGGAGACTATGTTCCTCACCAATTTCTTCGACGACGACACCGAGATATCTATCGGATCATTGCTCGATGAGAAGCAAAAGGACGGGGAATTAGTCTACACCTTCTTCAAAAGGTTCCGGAACAAGGCGATGAACTGCCGGGACCCGATCACCGAGGAATTCATCCTCCAGACTTGCCACAACAACCTCGCACTGGACGTGTTGGAAGCAATGGGGACAGCACCGTCCAAGACATGGAAGGATCTAAAGGTCCGAGGAGAGCAAGCCGAGCGATTCCTCAGAAGAAAGAAGGCGGAAAGAGGCCAACAGGCGAATAATGCTCCGCAACAGAATTTACAACAATCGCAGTCACAATGGCAACAACGGCCTCAGAAGCAGAAGTCTTCAGAGCCAAGATTTCCCAAAGTGTACTCCTTCAAAGATGACGAAGTTCCCGGTATCTTTAAGTACCTGTTGGAGAATAACAAAATCCAGCTGCCGGCGATTGTGGATCAACAAGGGGCTAACAAAGTGACGGATCCGAAGTATTGCGCATACCATAGAACGGTCCATCACCCTACCAAGTCATGCTACCATCTCAAAGATAAGATCCAGGCGTTAATTGATGTAGGCGTCATAACCCCGAAGCCATCCAAGAATGTTGGAGCAAACGCGGTTTCAATCAGCTTTGGATCGGTGCCCACAACATGGTTCGAACCAAAACGCATCACCAAAGTGGGAATGAAGACAGTAAACGACGACCCGCATGGACAGCGCCAAAAAGGACTTGTGCCACATACAGCCCCAAACGGCGAAATCCTCTGGGTTCACCCCGACCTGATTGAAGATGAACAATGGGCCGGATCGTCATCCAAGAAGAAGTCCAAAGGGAAAGAAAAGTCTTGCTGCGGAGTCTCTGCTATCCCAGGAAAAGATGACGAAAGAATACTAGCTTTTCCGCTCTCTGAAGAAGAACAAGAAGTTTTTGCGACCCAAAGCGGAAATGAGTATCACTACAACTATCCACCACCTAGTGAGCAGGGGGTGAATAAACGGGGACCAGCCAAAACTCTCACGGAGATGGGGGTGATTACAAGTCCTACACCGGGCGAAGAGGCTCGAACCCAGCCGGTGAATAAACCGAAAGAGAAGAATCCCCAGGAGGTTCAGAATCCGAAGCAGTCTCGTTTCAGTCGCCCGATTGGAAGAGACAAACCGGAAAGCTCAAAGACTCCACAAGTCTTCGATATAATGGCTCAACTAGCCAACATTCCAGCAAGGATAACACTATATGAATTGTTGTGGCTGTCCAAGGAAACCAGGGAGGCCTTGCAAGAAGCTTTGGCCAATTCAGAGGTGTTTCTGACTCAAATCAAACCGGTGCCTGAAGGGCCAGAACCGCTGAGTCAACATTGCAATATAGCGACTAAGAACCTTCCCTGCATTACTTTCACCAAAGAGGATATGCAGACGAAGAATTCGAACCACGATCGACCGCTATACTTCATCGGGTACATCGGCTCCAGCAAAGTCAACCGAATCCAAGTGGATCCGGGTTCTGCTGTGAGTATTATGCCGCTTCGCTTGATGCATTTCCTCGGTATTCCAGTCAGCAAGTTGGCGTCCACAGGCACGGTCATTTACGGATTCAACACTAGTGGGTCAAGACCCTTGGGTAAGATCCGGATAAAGTGTCAAATGGGGGATTTGAAGACAGAAGTCACATGTTATGTGATAGATGCTGAGACTTCGTATAACTTACTATTGGGTCGACCTTGGATCCATAGTAATGTTATAATTCCCTCAACTCTCCATCAGTGTCTGAAATATGTCGGCACTGATAATGAGGTTAGGACGGTGGTCGCGGATAAGCAACCATTCAAAGGGTATGAGAATTATTTCACTGATTCTCTCCTTTATGGTAACGAATCCGATACTGAACCATCGGCCCAGGGCACAGACAGCGGAGAAGAAGCTGATTCTGAAGCCGGATTCGATTACAATGGCGGTTTTGTTTTAAATGACATTGTACCCTTTGTAATCAATCTTGACGATGAACAATCGTCAGATGGAGGTTGTAATTGGCAACTTGCCGATGTTGAAATAAATAACGATTTGGAGTACTCCCTGTCTCTTAATGATGTGATAACAGAATTGTATAATAATCCTGATTTGTATATGCCGCTTCGGTCGTCCTACGTAACAAAGGAACACCTACAACATTCTTTCGGAACGACCATGATCATCCCAAACAAGATAGGAGGTGCAAAAGAAGTAATTTATGGTAAAGGAAAAAGCT
>NW_017973790.1:3481-3598 GCF_001876935.1 Asparagus officinalis
CCCAGATCTGTGCGCGGGCACAGTTCAGAGAGTCTATAAATAGGCTCCCCTTTGTTCATTTGAAAAGGTTGGAACTTTGAGAGCCGAAACTCTGCCGAATTGAAGATTGAGCTCAGA
>NW_017973790.1:3776-3924 GCF_001876935.1 Asparagus officinalis
CGAAATAATACCCGTCGAATCGTGTAGATCCGACCGGATCTAGATTGCGCGGTGGTCCACGGATTAACCCCGGCGTCGGCAAAGAACCCACACAAGCAAGAGACCGCAAAACAGAATCTTGCGATTCGTTCGACAAAAGGAAAGTTGT
>NW_017973790.1:3934-5573 GCF_001876935.1 Asparagus officinalis
GATTCGTTCGACACAAAAGGAGAAAGTTGTAATTTTCTTTATTTCTTGTGTTATTTGATTTTCGTTGTAACCGGATCTAAAAAAGACCGGATCTTTTGTAACAAAAAAAAATCAATTACTTGAGATAGCAATGAATTCAATGAAGGCGATTTTCACCGCGAACAATCTGGCGACCACAGTGGGAGCCACCGATCTCGCTGCCGAGATCGTCACGTTGTAGCCGCGGATCTCAATCCCGGTCGAGGAGGAGGTCGAGTATGAATTCGACCAGGCCAAATTCGAGGAGTATCTCTCATCCTCGTCCGGATCAACCTCCCCCCGCAAGTCCAAGAAGTTCTCCTCCAGGAGAAAAGCTCGTTGGTTTGAAGAAGTTCAGAATACCAACGACGCTCTCACCCCAACTGACGCCAAAGTTGCGTCGGGTGAAGTTCCACCGACCTCCAACGAGGTCAAACCTATTCTTGTCAACGCTTCTACTGTTGCCAGAGACGACGTCAATGCCTTGCGCGGCAATTCGCTAAGGCGATGGAGTCCACGGACGGAGTCCGCTACAACGCGGATCTGAAGAATAGGAGAGGCAAACAGCCTCAACAACTGAAGAATAGCGGTTCCTCCAAGCCGGCGACGAACGAATGGATCCGGGTCAAACGGAACCGTTCGACACTCGAATAGCGGATTCACAAACGCCGCGCCTTGCTTGCACAAGCAAAAATTCTTGTGCAAAAGGCCGAGAAATTGAGGGAAGAAAAAGTGGCCAAAAAGCCGCCATCAACCCGCCAAGTGTGGAGGCCGAAGCAGCCTCCAACCAAAGTTCAACCTCCGGTGAATCAACCAAAGTCGCCGGTAATCCCAATAGCTTCTACGGGAGATCATGCAGAGTCATCCCGAAGGAAAAAGTCAGTCTTGGAGCGCCTCGGTCCGATTCCCGACGAGAGAGACAAAGCTCCTGTTCAAGATCGTTTGGGCCCGATGAAGAAGCCCCGAACGACGCAACATGCTGAGGGGCTACGCGCACCAACTTGCGCATTGAAGTCCAGGAGCCCGCCGAGAACTCACGCCCAAAAAGGCATGTTTCGAGGCGTGTAACTTTCGAAAACCCTAAGAAAGTAATTCCCCCTCAGAAGGAAACGTTATCGTCTGATGACGATAGCGTTATACCTGAGAAGCTGTGCCAACACACGATAGGTTACTCCGATCGTCAAGCAGACGAGTTGTACTATCGTGCTGGGGGTACGAATAAAACTAGGAAAAGGAGTCCCTGAGAACAGGAAACTCAATGCCCCTGTTCCAAACTCATTCGGGCAGTATTATCTGAATGCGACTGCATTAAGGCGGTCCCTGAAAGAGTTTCGGTTTTTGAAAGACTTAGTACCGAAACGCCAAAACCAAGGCCTAGGCGTTTCCGACGAAGAAGAACAGTGGTTGAAGAGGGAGAATTTCCAAGGGTCACCACCAACATGACCAGCAGAGGGACATCGGTGCGAGATAATCTCGAGTCAATTTTGAAAGCATCCCGGCCTAGAACCCGTCTGCAGTCCGAAACTATCAAGAGAGCAACCTATGGTAGGGTTCGGACAAGACTCCCTTCAGAAGATGAAGAACCTGATGCTGGCTCCGCGGTTGCATCAGATAATACGGT
>NW_017973790.1:6652-11037 GCF_001876935.1 Asparagus officinalis
TTAGTCGACACCTTCGTCAAAAGGTTCTGGAACAAGGCGATGAACTGTCGGGACTCGATCACCGAGGAATTCATCCTCCAGACTTGCCACAACAACCTCGCATTGGACGTGTTGGAAGCAATGGGGACAGCACCGTCCAAGATATGGAAGGATCTGAAGGTCCGAGGAGAGCAAGCCGAGCGATTCCTCAGAAGAAAGAAGGCGGAGAGAGGCCAACAGGCGACAAATGCTCCAGCACAGAATTTCAACCCAAGGGGGAAAGGTAAGGCACATGCTAATACAGTTGATGATAATCAAACCTTTCAATTGCAACCTCAGCAACAGCAGCAGCAGCAACGAGCGCCACAACAATCGTAGTCACAATGGCAACAACGGCCTCAGAAGCAGAAGTCTTCAGAGCCAAGATTCCCCAAGGTGTACTCCTTCAAAGATGACGAAGTTCCCGACATCTTCAAGTATTTGTTGGAGAACAACAAAATTCAGCTGCCAGCGATTGTGGATCAAGAAGGGGCTAACAAAGTGACTATTGTGCATACCATAGAGCGGTCCATCACCCTACGAAGTCATGCTACCACCTCAAGGACAAGATCCAGGCGCTAATTGATGTAGGCGTCATAACCCCGAAGCCGTCCAAGAATGTTGGAGCAAACGCGGTTTCGATCAGCTTTGGATCAGTGCCCACAGCGTGGTTTGAACCAAAACGCATCACCAAAGTGGGAATGAAGACAGTAAACGACGACCCGCATGGACAGCGCCAAAAAGGACTTGTGCCACATACAGCCCCAAACGGCGAAATCCTCTGGGTTCACCCCGACCTGATTGAAGATGAACAATGGGTCGGATCGTCATCCAAGAAGAAGTCCAAAGGGAAAGGAAAGTCTTGCTACGGAGTCTCTGCTATCCCAAGAGAAGATGACTAAAGAATCACAGCTTTCCCGCTCTCTGAAGAAGAACAAGAAGTTTTCACGACCCGAAGCGGAAATGAGTATCACTACAACTATCCACCACCTAGTGAGCAGGGGGTGAATAAACGGGGACCAGCCAAAACTCTCACGGAAATGGGGGTGATTACAAGTCCTACACCGGGCGAAGAGGCTCCACGACAGCCGGTGAATAAAACGAGCAGTCTCGTTTCAGTCGCCCGATTGGAAAAGACAAACCGGAAAGCTCAAAGACTCCGCAAGTCTTCGATATAATGGCTCAACTAGCCAACATTCCAGCACGGATAACGCTGTATGAATTGCTGCGGCTGTCCAAGGAAACCAGGGAAGCCTTGCAAGAAGCGTTGGCCAATTCAGATGTGTTCCTGACTCAAGTCAAGCCGGTGCCTGAAGAACCGGAACCGCTGAGTCAATAGTGCAACATAGCGACTAAAAACCTTCCCTGCATTACTTTCACCAAAGAGGGCATGCAGACGAAGAATTTGAACCACGATCGATCGCTATACTTCATCGGGTACATCGGCTCCAGCAAAGTCAACCGAATCCAAGTCGATCCGGGTTCTGCTGTGAGTATTATGCCGCTTCGCTTGATGCATTTCCTCGGTATTCCGGTTAGCAAGTTGGCGTCCACAGGCACTGTTATCTACGGGTTCAATACCAGCGGGTCAAGACCTTTAGGTAAAATCCGGATAAAGTGTCAAATGGGAGATTTGAAGACAGAAGTCACATGTTATGTGATTAATGCTGAGACTTCGTATAACCTACTATTGGGTCGACCTTGGATCCATAGTAATGTTATAATCCCCTCAACTCTCCATCAGTGTCTGAAATATGTCGACGCTGATAATAGGGTTTAAACGGTGGTCACGGATAAGCAACCATTTAAAGGGTATGAGAATTATTTCACTGATTCTCTCCTTTATGGTAACGAATCCGATACTAAATCATCGGCCCAAGGCACGGACAGCGGAGGAGAAGCTGATACCGAAGCCGGATTTGATTACAATGGAGGTTATGTTTTAAACGACATTGTACCCTTTGTAATCAATCTTGACGATGATCAAACGTCAGAGGGCAGTTATAACTGGCAACTTGCCACTAATAAAATAAATAATGATTTAGAGTACTCCCTGTCTCTTGATGATGTGATAAAAGAATTGTATAATAATCCTGATTTGTATATGCCGCTTCGGTCGTCCTATGTAACAAAGGAACGCCTCCAGCATTCTTTCGGAACAACCATGATCATCCCGAACAAGATAGGAGGTGCAAAAGAAGTAATTTACGGTAAAGGAAAAAGCTCCCCATTACCAGATCATTTCTTAAGCGAAGATGAAGATGATGACAAACCTGGTCGGCATTTATCTAAGTATAGTCCGGAAGTACGCAAGCTCATGGAAAAACAGGGGTATGGTTTCACACTCGGAGAAGGTTTATACTTCGATCGAGGTCCTCGTACTCCAGCCAAAGCGGTATATGTACCAAAAGGGAGATCCGAGGATTATTATAAATACGGGCGAGGCTTAGGCTATGTTTCCTCGTCTGATGATGAATGTGGTTGGCAAATTATCGATCAAATTGCTAACAAAACTAAGAACGGATACTCTTCTGATGCTTCAGAGTGGGACTCCGATACAAGTCTGGGAGAAGTTTTCAAAACCCTAATGGCGAACATGACTACAGCTGATCCGTCCACAATGGAAGACGACGATCAAATGCCAAAATGGGAAGACCCGTGGGTTCACCACCTGAACATGCAGTATGGTGATAGGTTCGAACAGAGAGAACCCCCCACTGAAGATAAAATAGTCCAAGTTAACATGGGTGACGAGGCCAAAACAACAGCAAAGATGGTTTCGTCCACAGATTATGGAAGCCATCGAGGCAGAGGTTAAGAAATTAATTGAATCAGGATTTATCCGAGAGGAACAACATCCAGATTGGCTAGCCAATATCGTTCCAGTCATGAAGAAGAACGGTAAAATCAGGATTTGCATCGACTTCAGGGACCTGAATATGGCATGTCCAAAAGACGACTTTCCTCTCCCAATCACGGATGTTATTATCGACAATACATGCGGATTTTAGAGAATGTCTTTTATGAATGGTTTCTCAGGATATAACCAAATCAAGATGCACCCAGACGACGAGAAGCATACAGCGTTCAGAACGTCCATCGGTGTCTTTTGCTACACAGTGATGCCCTTCGGTCTAAAGAACACAGGCGCCACATACCAACGAGCAATGACTAAGATTTTCCAAGAACATCTCAGGAAAACAGTTGAGTGCTACGTCGATGATTTGGTTGTAAAAAGCCGCAACAAAGAAGATCACATCAAGGACTTGAAGACGATGTTCGATCTCATGCGGAGCCATCAGTTGAAAATGAACCCTACTAAATCCTTCCTTGGAATGTCCAGTGGAAAATTCCTTGGATTCGTCGTCACCACTAAAGGTATACATATCGATCCTGATAAGGTGAAGGCGATACATGAACTGCAACCCCCTAGAAATCTAAAAGAGCTCAGAGGATTGCAAGGGCGATTAGCTTACATCCGGCGGTTCATCTCAAATATTTCTGGGAAGTGCCAACCATTCTCTAAGCTAAACAAGAAAGGGGTGTCATTCATCTGGGATGACGCCTGCCAAAAAGCATTCGAAGGTATTAAAACGTATCTGACGAATCCTTCTGTTCTCGTTGCACCGAAATCGGGTAAACCGTTCTTGATTTACATCAAGGCGATGAACCACTCGATAAGTGCTTTACTAGCGCAAGACGACGATAACGGTCACGAACAGGCAGTTTATTACCTAAGTCGGACCTTGATAGGCACCGAGTCTCGATATCCGATGATTGAAAAGGAATGCCTTGCATTGGTATTCACAATGCAAAAGATGCGGCATTACTTGGTTGGACAGACGATTTACGTCATTTCTAATGTTAATCCAGTACGGGTGTTTATGACGCAATCGGCCTCTATGAATTGGCGGTTAGCGAAATGAGCTCTTCTCTTGTCCCAATATGATTTGCACTTCAAGCAACAGAAGTCGATCAAAGGACAAGCTATTTGCAATCTTTTGGCGGCAAACCCGACCACAGATACGACAGAAGTATATGATGACTTGCCGGATGAAACCCACGAGGTTAACACGACGTCGCACCAACAAGTATGGCAATTATATTTTGATGGTGCTTCGAGAGCAGTTAATAGGGTAATAACCCCATGAGGTTCTACAGTTTCCTCCGGGGTTGGAGTTGTCTTAATCTCCCCGGGGAAGCATGTGATGCCTCGAGCTTATTCGTTGACTAGTCCATGCTCCAATAACGTAGCCGAATACAACGCGATTCTCATTGGACTCAGTTTCGCCAAGGAACTGGGGGTCGAATACCTCGAAGCTTTTGGGGATTCTCAGTTGATAGTCAACCAAGTCCGTGGAGAGTAT
>NW_017973791.1:0-10995 GCF_001876935.1 Asparagus officinalis
TTTGATTGTAACCTGAATATCCATCCAGGAAACAGTAGAACTCATGCCCTGCTAAACGCTCTAACATTTTGTCAATGAAAGGAAGAGGGAAGTGATCTTTCCTAGTGGCTAAGTTGAGCTTTCGATAGTCAATACAGACTCGCCATCCAGTTTGGATCCGAGTGGGAATCAGCTCATTAGCCTCATTTTGGATCACGGTGATCCCAGATTTCTTTGGAACAACCTGGACTGGACTCACCCATGAACTATCAGAAATGGGATAAATGATCCCATGATCAAGACATTTCAGAATGTCTTTCCTAACGGCTTCTTTCATCACTGGGTTTAACCTACGTTGAGCATCTCTAGTAGGTTTGGCATCATCTATCAAATGGATTCGGTGTTGAACAATGGTTGGACTAATCCCTTTGATATCAGCCATGGTCCATCCAATGGCTTCCCTATTCTCTCTTAAGACAGCTAAGAGAGCTTCCTTTTGACCGGTAGTCAACTCAGAAGAAATGATAACTGGTAAAGACTCGTTCTCCCCTAAGTAGGCATACTCTAGATTTTCGGGTAGAGGTTTGAGCTCTAACTTAGGGGGTTCCTCCACAGATGGGCGAAGCTGGACTCGGGGTTCTATCTCTAAAGGTTCTCGTTGCCAGCCAACAGCAAAAACATGATTGACCAGCGGTTCTATCTCAAGTTCGTCATCAGAAAGCTCCTCAATCATTAAATCAGATGCATTTGAATCAGACTCACACTCTCCCTCTTGTTGTTCACTGGATATTCCTTGAATGAAATTCACTTCCATGGGTTCATCAGATGGATCACTAGGCTGTCTCCCTAAGTTGAAGATATTGAGGTCAACAGTCATATTCCCAAAAGATAGTTTCATCTGACCGGTTCTACAGTTTATCAAAGCATTTGAGGTGGCTAAGAACGGTCTTCCTAGAATGACGGGGATTTGACTTTTGAGATTGGAAACGGGCTGCGTTTCCAAGACAATAAAATCAACAGGGAAAATGAACTCTCCAACTTTGATCAGAACATCCTCTACCTCTCCTTTGGGAATTTTTACAGATCTATCAGCTAACTGTAGAGTGCATCTTGTAGGTTTAAGTTCTCCTACAGACCATGATGAGGACATTAGATTAAAAGATCTTTAAATTGGTCAAAGTATTTCCAGAATGGCTCTCCCGGGACAATTTTGAAATTCTGAATGCTGTTCCTAAGCTTTACCGTTTTGTGAATAGGAAAAAATTTCTTGAGAAAGACGGTGACAAATTCCTCCTAAGTTGAGATGGAATTTATCGGTAAGCTGTACAGCCATTTTTTAGCTTTGTCCTTTAGAGCAAATGGAATAAATCTAAGCTTAATCGCATCTTCAGTTAATTCCCTCATTTTAATCATAATACATACTTCCTCAAATTTCGAGATAAATATATATGCATCTTCTGTTTCATTACCTAGGAATTTGGGAAGCATGTTAATGAAATGCGGTCTAAGCTCGAAATTTGCTCCATTTACTTCGGGGGTAACACATATCCTGAAGAACGGGCTGATTTGCCATTTCTTGGATTGGTTCAACACGGATTAAGCGATGAAAATTATCCCGAACCCAAATTTGCATACACCAAAATTTTTTTTTTCTTTTTAAGGAAAGAAAGAAAATTAGTTTTTTTTCTTTTTAAGGAAAGAAAGAAAATTAAATTTTTTTATATGAAAAGATAAAGAAAAAGAAAAATCCTAATTAAAACAAATCAAGGCAATCACTTTTCAATCAACTCTAACTCTAGGGTTTAGCCTAACTCCACTAGACCAGCTCCTAACCAAAAATTCCTACAGTGAAAAGATCAAAGTTTTACCCAGATAGTTAGCCAGGTAAGGATAGTACTAGAGGGTGATCAAAGATCAATTAAGTACCTCTTTCCTTGCGGAGCGCTTTACGCAACCCCTAAACCTTGCCTTAGACACCAACTATTCTGAGAAAACTTAAACCGTTCACTTAAGGATTTCTTGTTCCTTATTGAGCTCGAATCCTTAGGGGCCAACGTCTAATGAGTTTTAGAAGGCTTGGGTTTGTGAAGTGAGGAATTAGTGATTTGTGGGCTAAGGAAAGGGTGATGAAATCCCTTACCTTATCTTGATTGGGGTTTTGCCCTTAAGAATGTTTTAAGTGTGTGCCAAATCAAGTGCTACAATCACTTTGGTGAATTCCTACACTATATGAAATGCAACCCTAGAAATTAAAAGCGACTAAAAAGGATGATAAAAAGAAAATCTTTTTTTTTTAATTATGGTCAACAACAATCAAATGTAAGAAGGGGGAAAATTGTTTGAGTTTATTATCTTGTTAGTTAATGTCCAAGTCAAAGATAGATTTTATTATGGTCAACAAAAATAAAAAAAAATTTGTTTTTTTTAAACCCTAATTGTCTCTAATTGTGAAGCTAGCTAAAAATGGTGGAATTGAAAACTAGAAAGAAGACTTATCCGAAAGCAATGCTCCAAATTCTTGATCTTCAATCCAAGATTTTCAAGCTCCAAGCGGTTCCTTCACAAGAAAAATACACAAGTTAAAGAATCAAATTAATAAAATCCTATTTTAGCACCTTCCCCGGCAACGGCGCCAAAAACTTGATGCGACATAATTATGTACCAAAATTGCAAGTGCTAGTATAAAAAATATCGATCCCACGAGGAAGGTGATTTTAAGAGATTATTAGAAATGGTTCTTATGTTTTGTGCATGACAAATAGGAATAAAGAATAAGTGTGATTTTGTTGAGTGATTGTTATGAATATATGCAAAAGATAATAAATTGAATTTTAGAGGAGAGAAAGAAGAATTAAAGAATAAATAAAATCACGAGGCAAGAAATATGAATTAATAAAATCAAGAAATAAAACTAAAAATGAAAAGAAAATTTAAGAAAGTTAAGATGAAGGATTCAAAAGAGGTAAGAAATCTAGAATATAATCCACTAACCAATTTCAATTACAAAATATAAACTATTCTCTTTTTATCATATTTCAACTTAGATTTATTAAGCATAGATTATCAAACCATTTAAGGAAAGTGTAACCTATCAAATTATCATCTAAGTCAAAATTACTATTCATGATAAGAACAACAACATGATAATAATCCTAGAATTCATAAGCATAATCTATCAAACCATTTAAGATAAGCATAGATTATCAAATTCTTCTTCTACCGATTAGTTCTCTAGTTGATTATCCTAAACATGAACATTTTAAGTACAAGAGAATAATTCATACAATATAAAAGAAATTAGACTAGTTTCATACAATTCTAAGATTCCTACAAGAATTAAATTCACATCTTAAGAAATAAAAACAAGAAAAAGAAGACTAATTACAAAATTAAAAAGAAAAGAAAAATCTAAACTATGAACAAGAAATAAATCTAATTACAAAGAAAATAAAAATCTAAACTACAAAATAAATTGCAGAAATTAAATGCAAGAAAAATAAATCTACTCTACAAATTAAAGTGCAAAAAGAAATAAAAAAGACAAGAAAATAAATCTACACTACAAGCATGAATTTAAATCTAACTAATAAGCAATAATAAAGAAATTACTAAAAAGAAATAAAAGAGAAAAGAAATGCAAACCTTCAAATTGCTCTTCATCTCCATCCTCATCATTCAACAAAGAGGAGAAAGAACAAATTTAAAGAGGAAAAAATTATTTTTATTAATTGCAACTAAAGTTACAATTTTTGGAAGGCCTTCTCAATTAAGAGTAGCCCTCCTCTCCAAAAGGAGTTTACAAAATTTTCACACCTCTAACCCCTCACTCTCTACCCCTATTTATAGTAATCTTCAATGAATATGAGCCATTGGATTTGTCTTGAGCCCCAAGCAACAATCTCCACCTTTGATTTATTTGATTTTCAAAAGAAAATCAAAATCCAATTCTTGAGCCCATTTAAAATCCAGCTTCAAAAGAATTTTCTTGCAAATTCCAAGCCCAAGTCCGGTGTCCCTCGCACGACCGCCTGAAACAGAGTTGCTAGTCACAGTAAGATCGCATCAACTCTTCGTACCCCTATACAATATGGGTACCGATGAAGAAGAAGATGATAGGGGCCCAAACACCAAGGAGGTGAACTCAACTCAAATCGGGTCTGAGTCCCGAGATTGGCGCTTTCCTATCATTGACTACGTCCAATATGGCATCTTGCCGGAGGATGTAAAAGAAAAAGAATCTATTCGCCGAAGAGCACCACGGTTCTTTTACAATATCGAGACCCGTACGTTATACCGCCGGGGGTATGACGATTTGCTCCTCCGATGCCTTTCGAACGAAGAAGCAAAAGAAGTGCTTAAGGAAGCGCACGAAGGAGAATGCGGTGCGCATCAACCTGGTCCCAAGCTATATGATCGAATCAGAAGAATGGGATATTATTGGCCAACAATGGTACGTGACGCAATCGAATATGCACGAGAATGTCACGCCTGTCAAGTGCATGCAAATTATATGCACCAACCGCCAGAACGATTACACACATCAACCACATCCTGGCCATTCGAGACTTGGGGTATGGACATTGTCGGTCCAATTTTTCCCCCTTCAGTCAAAGGTGATCGGTTTATTCTCGCTATCACTGACTACTTTTCAAAGTGGGCTGAGGCGATTCCGCTTAAGGAAGTGAAGACAAACAACGTCATCAACTTCATCAAGCATCATGTCATATACCGACACGGCGTGCCGAGACGGATCATCCACGATAACGGTCCACAGTTCATAAGCAACGCTTTCATCAGGTTTTGTGATAAATTCAAGATCGAGGATGTATCATCAACAGCGTATTATCCAGCTGCAAACGGATTAGCTGAAGCTTTCAATAAGACGATCATTAAGATCCTGTCTAAGCTCGTGAAGACCAACAAACGAGACTGGGACGATAAACTTGGGGAGGCACTCTGGGCTTATCGCACCACCATACGCACTCCTACGGGAGCTACTCCGTACTCGTTAGTATATGGATGCGAAGCGGTGCTACCTTTGGAAATTCAAATTCCCTCCCTTCGGATCGCTCTCGCAACGGAGATGACGACCGAAGAACAACATCAGAAGCGTCTCGAAGAGCTCGAGAGGCTGGATGAAAAGCGCTTGGAAGCTCAACAACATATCGAATTCTACCAGGCTAGGATGTCCAGGGCTTTTGACAAAAGAGTCCGCCGAAGAAGCTTCAAGGAAGGAGATCTGGTCCTCGCTGCTCGCCGACCAATAATTCTCACCTCCAAGAAGAAAGGTAAATTCGAACCCAAATGGGAAGGACCGTTTGTGATAGACACAGTCTATTCAAACGGCGCTTACCGTCTGATTTCCCTAGAGGGCGCCAGGCAATTAATGCCAATAAATGGGAAGTTCCTGAAAAAGTACTATCCCTAGTACATTCAGGATAACCCATTTACCGGGAAGTTCCTCGAAGAATATTACACTCAATATTCTAGAGGATAACCCAAAAACATCTTTACCACCAAAATCTTTCACTGATCAAGTCCAACTGGCGGTGAATCCACAAAAATGTTTATCCGGCCCTCTTGATTCCGTCCATGAACAAGAAGTCCATTTTCAGTTCGGAGTCCCCTTTCGATAAACGAAAGAACTCCCCTCCTTTCTCTTTGGTTAAACTTTTTTATAGTTATAATCAAAGTTGAAATTTCGCTTCGATAAACGAAGAATTCATCTTTCGATCAGATAACCAATCCTATAAAAGGTAAGTTTATCTAGATCTTCCAGATTCTCGGAGTGGACACCCCACTTCTAGTTTCTTCCTCGCTGGAAATAGAATATAAAATTCTTCCTTTCCAGGATCAGGGAATAGAATATAAAATTCTTCCTTCCTTGTTTTCGGGTTCGCCTTCACCCTAAAAGAAGACCGGGAAATAGAATATAAAATTCTGCCTTTCCCGCATCGATCTTTTCCGAAATTTATCAATTTAGGATTCATCCTAGGAAGTTTATCCCGAATCCTAAGCAGGGATAAGTCTGCGCCTGACACGCGCTGCCGGTTAGTTCTTAACCGTTTAAAAAGAACACCCGTTCACATATTCAACATTGTGGCAGGTTGTTATTAATAACACCAAAATCCATGCCTTACACGCATGGGGAATTTCATCCTGAATCCTAAGAAAGGATATGCCGACGCCTAACACGCGTCGCCGGTTTAGTCTTTTTCCGAACAAAAAGACACCAGAGTCCGATTCTGGGGTATTTTATCCCGAAGCCTAAGTAGGGATAAAGTCAACACCTAACACGTGTTGCCGGGTAGCCTATTCCCGTAACAATGGCGAAGTCTATGTATTCGACATCATAGCACGAAGTCTAAGGGAGTTCATTCCCTTAGCACAACGTTACATGCGGAACGGATTCCGATAATCCGCATGCTAGCCCGACTCAAACGGTAGTCGGTAAAGGCTAATCAAACCCGTTGAAGGCTGGGGGTTAGCCAAAAATCCTAAAGTCAACACCTAACACGTGTCGCCGGGTAGCCTATTCCCGTAACAATGGCGAAGTCTATGTATTCGACATCATAGCACGAAGTCTAAGGGAGTTCATTCCTTTAGCACAACGTTACATGCGGAACGGATTTAGACAATCCGCATGTTAGCCCGACTCAAACGGTAGTCGGTAAAGGCTAATCAAATCCGTTGAAGGCTGGGGATTAGCCAAAAATCCTAAAGTTAATACCTAACACGTGTCGCCGGGTAGCCTATTCCCGTAACAATGGCGAAGCCTATGTATTCAACATCATAGCATAAAGTCTAAGGGAGTTCATTCCTTTAGCACAACGTCACATGCGGAACGGACTTAAACAATCCGCATGCTAGCCCGACTCAAACGGTAGTCGGTAAAGGCGGCTTATCAAACCCGTTGATGGCTGAGAATTTGCCAAAAATTCTATAAATACGAGTCATTGATGCATCAATTCTATGGATTGGTCTCGTGACTCAAGTATCTGCCATGCTCCAATACCTTAAGAGCTTAAACTGTGTATACTCCAGTAAACGTACGAGTATAAAAAGTCAACGTTACCGGACAACGTGTCACACGTACGAGTATAAACTGTGTCAAACACCGGACAACGTGTCACGATGAAGCCTGGACGCCGGACAACGCGTCACAATGAAGCTTAGACACCGGACAACGTGTCATAAGGAAGCTCAAACGCCGAACAACACGTTGTAAATGATGATTCAACACCGACGACCGATGGTCAGTTCTATGTTGAAACAACCAACTCGAGCTAAAAAGTTAGAAAAGCGAGAATCGACTTCAAATTCAAAATTCCAACAGACGGTCAGACAATAAATGCAGCACCGGGACCCTTACAGACATTCGACAAAGCACCGAACAGCCTGGAGGACTGAAGGAATCAAGGATGGAAGCCACTCCAAATATCCCGTCGTATCAATCGAAGGATGGGACAATCATATCCAAAGTATTCCAGACTCTTCTATAAAAGAACGAGGCTGAAATACTTTGGAGGGGGTATCTGTATGCGTATAAAACTGCCTATAAGTCCCTTAACACAGCTCGACGACGTCGATTCGACAAACCGACCATCGGACGACGTATCCATATACAACAAGTTAGTCCACAGCGCCGAAGCCAAGCGATATGCGACGAAGCGGATTAACGAGGCTACGAAGCTAATGAACCGCACACAAACAACGGAATGAATCCACTCGCGTGCGGAATCAAGATAACGGGTTGAGGAATCAACGAGTCATCCAACCAAGAGCGGACTCGGACGAATCACGATCGAATCAAGATCAGTTTCGGACTCGAACTCAGAAGCGGATTTACTACCTAATCAGGATCCAGATTTACTACCAAATCTAGTCAACGAGTCAAGTCAAGAACCGGATCACGGATAGAACGGCCCAGAGCCGGCCACTTATAGGTGGCCGGCCCAGTTCTGTGCACGGGCACAGTGAAGAGGGGCTATAAATAGGAGAGGTGGTTCATTTGTTCAAAGGTTGGATTTTGGAGGAGGCGAAGCCCTGCTGGATTAGAGACTCGGAACTTAAAAAGATCCAAGCTTTGGGACTTCGAGGACTTGCTTATCCAGATCTGGTGCTCGGCGATCATCAACGCCAAATAAGGCAGGTGTTCGAGAGGACCGGATCTCAGATCCACGCGTGCGTACTCCGGATCAAAGCTTGGTCTTTGATCCCGAGATTAGGGCGATTATTTCCTTGGTGAATTAATCCCCCCGGCTATTATTTTCTTGGTGAAATAATATCCGTCGTACTGCGTAGATCCAACCGGATCTAGATCTCGCGGTGGTCAACGGATAAACCCCCGGCGCAGGCAAACAACCCACGCAAGCGAGCGACCACAAAACAGGAGCTCGTGATTTGTTCGACAAACAAGGAAACAAAGTTGTAATTTTTCATTTCTTTTTATTTGATTTTCGTTGTAACCGGATCTTATAAAAAGACCGGATCTTTGTAATCGATAAACTATTACAAGAGTGTACAATGGAGTCAATGATGAAAGCTACAATTTTTCCCGCGAACAATCTGGCGACCACAGTGGGAGCCGCCGATCTCGCTGCCGAGATCGGAGCATCGCAGCCGCGGATCTCAATCCCGGTCGTGGAGTAGGTCGGATACGAGTTCGACCAGCAGAAGTTCGAGGAATACTTGTCGTCCTCGTCCGGATCAACCTCCTCCCGCAAGTCCAAGAAGTTCTCTTCTAGGAGAAAGGTGCGTTGGTACGAAGAATTTGAAGCTACCAACAACGATCTCATCCCAATGGATGCCAAAGCCGCATCGGGTGAGATCCCTCCAATTCCCAACCAGGTCGGAGCTGCTCTGGCCAACCCTTCTGCTGCAGAGGGCATGGTGACTCTCTCGAAGAGAGCCTGCCAAAGGCAACGTCAACGCCTTGCGAAACAGTTCGCAAAGGCCATGGAGTCCGTTGAGGGATCCGCTACAACGCCGGATCTGAAGAACAAGAGAGGCAAAAAGCCTCAACAATCAATGAATGGTGGTTCCTCCAAGCCGCCAACAATGGAATGGGTCTGTGTCAAACGGAATCGTTCGACACTGGAAGAACGTATCCGCAAACGCCGCGCACTATCAGCGCAAGCACGGGCTCAAGCCGAAGAAGCCCGTAGGAAGTTGCAGAAAGAGGTGGCCAAGAAGCCGCGATCAACCCGCCAAGTCTGGAGGCCGAAGTCTGAAGTGGCGATTCAGGCTAAGGAGAAACCTTTGCAGCCTCCCACCAAAGTCCAACCTCCGGCGAACCAAGCTAAGTCGCCGAGAATTCCCATAGATACTCCGGGAGATCATGCAGAATCATCCCGAAGGAGAAAGTCAGTCTTGGAGCGCCTCGGTCCAATTCCCGATGAGAGAGGCAAGGCTCCAGTCCAAGAACGTTTGGGCCCGATGAAAAAGCCTCGAACGACTCAACATGCTGGGGGTCGCCGCCACCTTCAACATGACAAGGAGTTCACGGTAGCTTCGCGTGCTAATTTGCGCATCGAAGTCCAGGAGCCCGTTGAGGATTCACGCCCACAAAGGCGCGTTTCGAGGCGCGTGACTCTCGAAAGTCCGAAGAAGGTGATTCGCTCTCAGAAAGAAACGTTATCGTCTGATGATGATTGCGTTATACTTGAGAAATCGTGCCAACACACGATAGGTTGCTCCGACTTTCAAACGGAAGAGCTGTACTATCGTGCTGGGGGTACAAGCAAAGCCAGAAAGAGAAGTCCTCGAAGGCTAGAAACTCAGTGCCCTTGTTCAAAGCTCATCCGGGCGGTACTGTCTGAGTGCAATTGCATCAAGGCAGTCCCCGAGAGAATCTCGGTGTTCGAAAGGCTTAGTACCGAAACGCCAAAACCAAGGCATAGGCGTTTCCGGCAAAGAAGAACGGTGGTTGAAGACGGAGAATTTCCGAGGGTCACCACAAACATGACCAGCAAGGGGACATCGACACAGGATAATCTCGAGTCGATTCTGAACGCACCCCGGCGTTTAACTCGTCTGCAGTCTGGAGCCATCGTACGAGGAACTTACGGTAGGGTTCGGACAAGAACACCTTCAGAAGATGAAGAATCGGATGCCTGCTCTGCGGTCGCATCGGATAATACAGTGTCCAGCGAAGGACAACCCCGCGAGTCATTTATGATAAGCGCGGAACAAGTGGCCAAGATGCTCGAAGAAGCCATGGCCAAACAGCAGGAGAGCTTCAGGTTCGAAATGCAGATGTCCATGCAGAATATGAGAGAAATGCATGAGCAACAAATCCAGGCACTGACGAACCAGCAAGGCGAGCCAAGTCGTCATAACCAGAACAATCTGGAAGATGAGGACACAGGTGCAAATGAAACTCATAACGCCAATAACCCTCTCATCAATGCAGGGGGTGGTAACGAGGATGCTAACGAAGATACAAATGAAAACTTGAAAATCAAAAACCTCGAAAGCAAGATCAATACATTGATTTCTGCTCAAGAGGTGAAGAAAACGGGCATTCCTTGTCCATACCCAAGGGAATGGGAATCAATCCCCTATCCGATGAAGTTTAGTCTAATCAACTTCACGCCGTTCGATGGGAAGGGTTCCCCCACTCAGCATTTGATTTACTTCAAATCACACCTGGGGGTAATCTCCTGCAATGAGCCTCTGATGGTACGGTCCTTCGTTGGCACTCTTCGCGGAGCCGCCTTCAATTGGTATCGCCGCCTCAAGCCAGGTAGCGTGAACAGCTGGGACGATATGGAGACCATGTTCCTCACCAATTTCTTCGACGACGACACCGAGATATCTATCGGATCATTGCTCGATGAGAAGCAGAAGAACGGGGAGTTAGTCGACACCTTCGTCAAAAGGTTCCGGAACAAGGCGATGAATTGTCGGGACCCAATCACCGAGGAATTCATTCTCCAGACTTGTCACAACAACCTCGCGTTGGACGTGTTGGAAGCAATGGGAACAGCACCGTCTGACACTTGGAAAGACTTA
>NW_017973792.1:0-10936 GCF_001876935.1 Asparagus officinalis
CTCAAGATCTTGTCGCTCTGGATCCGAAGCCATCGGGGGTTTCGGGTGAACAATCGTCTGGTGTAGTGATTCAACCGACGAGCGTTATTCCTGAACAAATCCCGGTTGTTATAGAATCTGCTATGACCTCAACAAGCTAAGGTAACCCGGTTGTGAAGCCTTCCAGCGAGTGTATATATTTTTGTGCTTACTCCATTTATTCTCCTTGCAGCTCTTTCTTTATCATTGTCCGAGCGTATTCAGACTTTATTGGCAGATGAAGATTCAGGCCAAGTTGCTCGAATTCTCCTTAAAGGTTCACCATTTGAACTTTTCAAGAAGTCTCTCGATCATCATGTGTCAGGAATTAAAGAACAGTGGTGCGCCGAATTGTCTAATTCCATTGAAGCCTATTTGGACGATCTTAAACAACACATTGAACAGTTGCAGAACTTTCGAGCTAATGGCGCACCTTCTTACATCGCTTCTCAAACGGACCTGAGGCTACAGGCATGGCGTGATTCTCAGAAATCCGCTGAAACTGAACTTCAAGTACTGAAAACTCGCATCAATCCGTTGAATCTGAACTTCAAGTACTGAAAACTCGCATTAATCAACTCCAGGTGAGCGCTGCCAAGAAGGCACAAATAAAGGTAGACATGTATCGTGACTTGGAGTCGCGTCGGGCAGAGATAGCTCATTTAGAAAAGCAACTTGCCGAAGCTAAGGATGCTTGTGAATTTTTGGAGTCTGATCTAGCGGAGGTAACTCAAGCTGAGGTGATTACACCCCGGCAACTGAATCTCCAGGACAAGATTTTTGCTGACAAGGAGCAAGAAGCCGCCAAAATCCGAAGCATCGATGAAAGAAAATTTAAAGCAAATCTGATACCTGAGCTCGAGCTGGCTTTTGCGACAAGGCTTTCCCAATTAGAAGATGAACTCCGCCATTACAAATTATTGTAATTTTGAGAACATACATTTATTTTTATGCTGTTTTGTTTGAACTCTTTTGGTTAATACAGTGAACTTTCTTGTTTATTGAGATTTTATTATGATTACTCATTCTCGTTTAGAATAAATAACCATAATACTCATAGGATTTTTGGCAAATCCTCAGCCATCAACGGATTTGATATGCCTTTACCGACTACCGTTTGAGTCGGGCTAGTATGTGAATTATCTAAATCCGTTTCACATATAACGTTGCGCTAAAAGAATTAAACTCTTTTAGACTTTGAACTATCATATTGAATATGTAGGCTACATATGTTAGATGTAGGCTTATCTCTAATAAGGGATAGAGATAACTTCCCCCATGTGTGAACGACATGGATTTTGGAATGAGAGTAAGTTATACTTCCTACACAGGAAAATGAACTCAGAATTGGAGAGAAAAAGAATTGCCTATTCCATTTCTCAATCTCTTGTTTGTTGGTAGAGATAAACCCGGAATTGGAGAGGAAGAATTTTATATTCTATCTCCTGGTCTCTTGTTTGTTGGTAGAGATAAACCCAGAATCGGAGAGGAAGAATTTTATATTCTATCTCCTGGTCTCTTGTTTGTTGGTAGAGATAAACCCAGAATCGGAGAGGAAGAATTTTATATTCTATCTCCTGGTCTCTTGTTTGTTGGTAGAGATAAACCCAGAATCGGAGAGGAAGAATTTTATATTCTATCTCCTGGTCTCTTGTTTGTTGGTAGAGATAAACCCAGAATCGGAGAGGAAGAATTTTATATTCTATCTCCTGGTCTCTTGTTTGTTGGTAGAGATAAACCCAGAATCGGAGAGGAAGAATTTTATATTCTATCTCCTGATCTCTTGTTTGTTAGTAGAGATGAACCCGAAATCGGAGAAGAAGAATTTTATATTCTATCTCCTGATCTCTTGTTTGTTGGTAGAGATAAACCCAAAATCGGAGAGGAAGAATTTTATATTCTATCTCCTGATCTCTTGTTTGTTGGTAGAGATAAACCCAAAATCGGAGAGGAAGAATTTTATATTCTATCTCCTGGTCTCTTGTTTGTTGGTAGAGATAAACCCAAAATCGGAGAGGAAGAATTTTATATTCTATCTCCTGATCTCTTGTTTGTTGGTAGAGATAAACCCAAAATCGGAGAAAAAGAATTCTATCTCCTGGTCTCTTGTTTGTTGGTAGAGATAAACCCAGAATCAGAGAGGAAGAATTTTATATTCTATCTCCTGGTCTCTTGTTTGTTGGTAGAGATAAACCCAAAATCGGAGAAAAAGAATTCTATCTCCTGGTCTCTTGTTTGTTGGTAGAGATAAACCCAGAATTGGAGAGGAAGAATTTTATATTCTATCTCCTGGTCTCTTGTTTGTTGGTAGAGATAAACCCAGAATTGGAGAGGAAGAATTTTATATTCTATCTCCTGGTCTCTTGTTTGTTGGTAGAGATAAACCCAGAATTGGAGAGGAAGAATTTTATATTCTATCTCCTGGTCTCTTGTTTGTTGGTAGAGATAAACCCAGAATCGGAGAGGAAGAATTTTATATTCTATCTCCTGGTCTCTTGTTTGTTGGTAGAGATAAACCCAGAATCGGAGAGGAAGAATTTTATATTCTATCTCCTGGTACAAAGGAAATTTAAATTGGGATTTCTATTCAGAGAATCTGAATAAGGTTTGATCAATTGAGATTGGAAGCAATCCTAACTTTTATAGGTTTGATTGCGCAAATCGAAGGTGGACCTCTTGTTCATGGAAGGAATCAAGAGGGGATTTTGGCTTTGGTCCTAACTGTTCAAAGGTTTGACCAAATGGGTTGTGGGAATTTAAATAACTTTAATTCATGACGGATTTTGGTGTACCCTTTGTCGATCGATTTGATCGGTGAGGGGTTTTGTGAGGAAAGATTAACTGTTTACAGAATTGAATCTCATCTCAACAAAAGTTGTAAAAGAACAATGAATTATTCAAATGACCAGCTTCTCATTTAAAATAGTGAACTGATCTCGGGTTATCCTGAAATATCCTATATAGGATTCTCTAGGAACTTCCCGCTTTACACAGGTTATCCTGAATATATTACGGATAATATTTTTTCAGGAACTTCCCATTTATTGGCATCATCAATTTGTTGCCATCTTGGGTAACCAGGCGATATGCACCGTTCGAATAGACTGTTTCTATCACAAACGGTCCTTCCCATTTAGGTTCAAATTTGCCTTTCTTCTTAGAAGTGAGAATCATAGGTCTTCGAACGGCGAGAACTAGATCTCCTTCTTTAAAGCTTCGTCGTCGGACCTTTTTATCGAAAGCCCGAGAAATTCTAGCTTGATAAAACTCGATTTGTTGTTGAGCTTCCAAGCGTTTCTCATCTAACATCTCTAATTCCTCGAGACGTTTCTGATGATGTTCTTCCGTCGTCATTCCCGTTACGAGAGCGATACGGAGAGAAGGAATCTGCACTTCCAATGGAAGAACGGCTTCACACCCATACGTTAAAGCATACGGGGTGGCTCCGGTAGGCGTGCGGACGGTCGTACGATAAGCCCAGAGAGCTTCGCCGAGTTTGTCATCCCAATCTCGCTTATTGGTTTTCACCAATTTTGCCAGGATTTTGATGATAGTCTTGTTAAAAGCTTCGGCCAATCCGTTAGCTGTAGGATTATAAGCAGTCGACGAAACGTCTTTAATCCCGAATTTACCGCAGAACTTGATGAATGCGTTGCTCACGAACTGAGGACCGTTGTCGTGCACTATTCGCCTTGGCACACCGTACCGATATATGATATGGTGTTTGATAAATTTGATGACATTGGTCGTCTTTACTTCTCTAAGTGGAACTGCTTCTGCCCATTTCGAGAAATAATCGGTGATTGCCAGAATGAAACGGTCCCCTTTAACCGAAGGTGGAAAAATAGGACCTACTATATCCATTCCCCAAGTTTCAAACGGCCACGATGTCGCCGAAGGATGCAGATATTCAGGGGGTATGTGCATATAATTTGCATGCAATTGACACACTACACATTGTCGTGCGTAATCGACTGCGTCTTTCACCATAGTTGGCCAATAATATCCGATTCTCCTAAGTCGGTCGCAGAGTTTAGGACCGGGCTGATGTGCACCGCATATCCCATTATGTGCCTCTTTGAGTGCTTGTTCCGCTTCTTTACTGGATAGACAACGAAGTAAAAGACCATCATAAGCTCGTCGATACAACGTTTGCGATGTGGCATTGTAATAAAATCTCGGCGCTCTTCGCCGAATCGATTCCCTTTCTCTTACATCTTCAGGTAATATACCATGTAAGACGTAGTCAATAATAGGAAAACGCCAATCTCGAACTTCGGGTTCAACTCCAGTTGAGTATACCTCTTTAGCATTCGAATCGTAGATTGGAACAATAAGCTGATGAGTCCTCACTGTAATTAATTGCTCTGTTTCGGGAGGTTGAGCCAAGGATACTGACAATGCTGCCAATGCATCCGCGTATGTATTTTGGAGACGCGGAACGTACTCGATGAAAAATTCTTCAAACGAGCTTGCTATTTCGATGGCCACCTGGTGGTATGGAATCAGGTCTCGATTTCTGACTTCATACTCTCCTCGTATTTGATTAACCACCAGTTGAGAATCTCCAAAAGCTTCAAGGTATTCGACCCCCAGCTCTTTGGCGAAATTAAGTCCGATTATTAATGCATTGTATTCAGCTACGTTATTAGAGCATGGTTCAGTCAGTGAATATGCTCTAGGCAAGACGTGCTTTTCCGGGGAAACTAAAACGACCCCCACTCCTGAGGAGATTTTAGAACATCCGGGTGCACTTGCCACGTTGGTTGATCGGGAAGCCCCATCGAAGTACAATTGCCACACTTGTTGATGTGAGGTGGTATTAACTTCGTGAGTTTCATCTGGCAGGTCGTCGTACAATTCGACTACATCCTTCGTAGGGTTTTCTGCCAGAAGGTCGCAAATAGCTCGTCCTTTAACAGATTTCTGCTGTTTGAAGTACAAGTCATATTGCGATAAGAGTAAAGCCCATCTGGCCAAACGCCAATTCATGGAAGCCGGTTGGGTCATGAACACTCGGACGGGATTTATGTTGGAAATGACATAAATCGTCTGTCCGACTAAATAATGTCGCATTTTCTGAATCGCGAATACCAAAGCGAGGCATTCCTTCTCAATCATCGGATAACGAGACTCAGCTCCTACCAATGTACGACTCAGATAATACACAGCTTGCTCGTGACCGTTATCGTCGTCTTGTGCAAGTAAGGCACTTAACGAATGGCTCGTCGCTTTGACATAAATCAAAAACGGCTTGCCCGATTTCGGTGCAACGAGAATAGGTGGATTCGCTAGATATTTCTTGATATCTTCGAATGCCTTCTGACATGCTTCATCCCAAATGAACGACACGCCTTTCTTTGCGAGTTTGGAAAACGGTTGACATTTTCCGGACAAGTTCGATATAAACCGACGGATATATGCTAATCGACCTTGCAATCCTCTGAGTTCTTTAAGATTTCTTGGAGGCTGCAGTTCGTTTATCGCCTTCACCTTATCAGGATCAATATGAATACCTTTTGTGGTGACGACGAACCCAAGAAATTTACCGCTCGACATTCCAAGGAAGGATTTAGTCGGGTTCATCTTTAACTGATGAGTTCTCATAAGTTCGAACATTGTCTTCAGATCGTTAATGTGGTCGTTTTTATCACGACTCTTAACGACTAGGTCATCAACGTAGCATTCGACTGTCTTCCTAAGGTGTTCTTGAAAGATCTTCGTCATCGCCCGTTGATACGTAGCACCGGCGTTCTTCAAACCGAAAGGCATAACGGTATAACAAAAGACGCCAAGAGGTGTTCTGAAAGCTGTATGCTTTTCATCATCCGGATGCATCTTGATTTGATTATACCCAGAAAATCCATCCATGAACGACATTCTTTCAAACCCGCATGTGTTGTCGATAATGACGTCCGTAATCGGTAGGGGAAAATCATCCTTGGGGCATGCTGTATTCAGATCTCTGAAGTCAATACAGATTCTGATTTTTCCGTTCTTTTTGAGGACTGGAACGATATTGGCCAACCATTCAGGATGTTGTTCCTCTCTGACAAAACCCGAGTCAATTAGCTTCTTAACTTCAGCTTCTATTGCCTCCATAATTTGCGGACGAAACCGTCTTTGTTGTTGCTTGACAGGTTTAGCATCCGATTTTATGTTAAGGGTATGCATTGCTACATTTGGGTCGAGTCCTGGCATATCTTCGTAGTTCCATGCGAAAACGTCGATATACTCTTTAACGAGGGCAATTAATTCCTCTTTTTCGTCTGGCGGGAGATCACCGCTGATAAATATAGGCTTCGGATTATTTTCGTCACCCATATTAACTTGAACCACTTTATCCTCGGTAGGAGGTTCTCTTTGCTCAAATCGATCACCGTATTGGATATTCATGTAATGCATCCATGGATCTTCCCAAACAGGTAACTGATCGTCTTCTTCTGTTGTGGAAGGGTCAACCGTCGCCATGTTCGACATTAGGGATTTGAATCTTTCACCAATGCTCACGTCAGAATCCCAATTTGAAGTATCGGATGAATGTCCACTCCTGTCTATTAATTGGTTAATAATCTGTTGGCCATAATCGTCTTCGGATGAATCATAACCCAGACCTCTATTACGACTGTAGTAATTATCTGGTTTTCCTTTTGGTACATAGGTAGAACGGGGTGGAACCCTAATACCTTGACCAAAATAAAGGCCTTCACCAAGTGAAAGGTCATAGCCTCGACTCATCATATAATCATTCGCTTGAGAACTATACCGAGAGAAGTGTCGCCCGGGTTTTTCTTCATCCGAATTACTATCTAAGAAATGATCTGGAGTGGGGGATGATTCCCCTTTTCCAAAGATTATCTCTTTTTCACCCCCTGCCTTTGCGGGTAGGATCATAGTTGTTCCAGATGAGCTTTGGAGGTGTTTCGTCGCCGTACAAGACGAACGAAGTGGCATATGTAGACTAGAGTCGTCATACAATTTCTGCATTACGTCATCTAGACAATGCGAGTACTCTAAATCATGGTTTATTATTTCATCGGCAAGCTGCCAGTTACAACTTTCGTCCGACGATTCATCACCGTCAAGATCGATTACAAGAGGTTCAATGTCATTTAGTACAAGACCTTCACTATAATCGAGCCCGGCTTCGGTATCAGCTTCTTCTCCGCTGTCCGTGCCATGGGCCGATGGTTCAGTTTCGGACTCAGCACCATAAAGAAGGGAGTCAGTAAAGTAATTTTCTAACCCCTTGAATGGTTGCTTATCCGCGACCACCGTCTTGACCTCCTCATTAGTGTCGACATATTTCAAACACTGATGGAGGGTGGAGGGAACTATAAGATTACCGTGGATCCATGGGCGACCCAACAGTAAGTTATAGGAAGTCTCCGCATCGATCACATAGCAGGTGACTTCAGACTTCAGATCTCCGAGTTGACACTTCACCCGGATTTTTCCCAACGGTCGTGACCCGCTTGTGTTGAAACCATAGATAACCGTTCCAGTGGAGGCTAACTTGCTGGCGGGAATTCCGAGGTGGTACATCAAACGAAGTGGCATGATACTAACAGCGGAACCCGGATCGACTTGGATCCGGTTAACCATGCTCGAACCGATATATCCAGTAAAATATAACGGTCTATCATGCTTTGAATTCCTGACTTGCATGTCTTCTTTTGTGAAAGCAATGCAAGGAAATTTGGTGGCTGCCAGATTGCAATGCTGCACTGACGATTCTGGCTCTTCAGGAGCTGGCTTGACCTGAGTTAAGAATACTTCAGAATCAGCCAAAGCTTCTTGTAAAGCTTCTCTGGTTTCTTTTGAGAGGCGCAGCAACTCGTACAATGTGATTCTTGCTGGGATATTAGCCAGCTGAGCCATAACGTCGAAACGATATGGTGCGTTCGAGCTTTCCGGTTTGTCTCGTCCAATCGGTCGACTAAAACGAGACTGCTTCGGAATTTGAACCTCTCTGTGTTGAGGTTCTTTTTCTTTTTGCTTAACAACTTTCTGAGGTTTTTCAGCTGCTACTGGTGGAGTTATGGCTACCCCCAGCTCCGTAAGAGTTTTGGCATTTGGATCTGAGGTTTCCGGATACCTATAATGGTACTCGTTTCCACTTCTTGTAGCAAAAACTTCCTGTTCTCCATCAGAAAGTGATAAAGCTGCTATATCCTCATCGTTCTTCTCGGGAATCGCCGAGGCTCCATAGCAGGACTTCTCCTTTCCCTTGCCTTTTGACTTCTTCTTTGATGTGGGTGTCGTCCACTGTTCATCTTCAAGCAAATCCGGATGAACCCAAAGGATTTCGCCGTTGGGGGCTGTGTGAGATACGAGCCCCTTCTGGCGCTGTCCATGAGGGTCATCGTTGATGGTTTGCATCTTGACCTTTGATACTGGCTCGGCTTGAAACCAGGACAAAGGAACCGATCCGAAGCTAATAGAGACCGCGTTTGCGCCTACCTTCTTCTCCTTTGGCTTCGGTGTCACAATACCAACATCAATCAATGTTTGAATTTTATCCTTTAAAACATAACATGTCTTAGTAGGATGGTGGACCCTTCTGTGATATGCACAATACTTTGGGTCATTGATCTTCGTTGCTTCTTCTTGGTTTGTGACCGGTGGAAGCTTGATCTTGTTGTTCTCTAACAAGTATTTGAAGATGACCGGAACTTCATCATCTTTGAAAGAGTATTCCTTTGGGAATCTGGGCTCAGAATTCTTAAACTGCTTCGAAGGCTGTTGATTCTGGTTTGGCGCCAACTGGAAGGATGATTGTTGCGGTTGTTGCGGTGGCTGTTGTGACGTCTGATGTGCGTCCACAGCGGCTACAGACCCTCTTCCTCTGCCTCGAGGGTTAAAGTTCTGCTTTTGATTTTGATTCTGATTATTAGCTGGTGGCAAACCTCGCTCCAAATTCTTTCTCTTGAGGAAGCGTTCAGCTTGTTCACCTCTTACTTTCATCTCTTTCCAAGTTTTAGAGGGAACAACCCCCACCACTTCTAATACATCCAAGGACAGATTATTATGACATGTTTGCAGAATAAATTCCTCAGTGAGTGGATCTCTGCAGTTCACCGCTTTGTCCCGGAATCGTTTGACAAAGACATCAACCGATTCCCCATCCTTCTGCTTCTCATCCAACAACGTGCCGATCGAGACTTCCGTGTCGTCGTCGAAGAAATTGGTGAGGAATAACTCTTCCATGTCTGCCCAGCTAGTGATACTCCCAGGCTTAAGGCGTCGGTACCAATCGAAGGCAGGCCCGCGAAGGGTTCCTACGAATGACCGGACCATCAGGGCTTCGTTCCCAGATATTGCGCCGAGATGCGACTTGAAATAGATCAAGTGCTGAGTTGGTGAACCCCTGCCATCAAAAGGAGTAAAGTTAATCAAATTAAATTTCTGGGGATAAGGAATCAGGTCCCACTCCCTCGGGTACGGGTATGGGATGCCCGTTTTCTTCACTTCTTGAGCCGTCATCAAAGCGTTGACTTTGCTCTCAAGATCGTGCATCTTCTTGTCCTCTTCCTCGCTTTTCTTCAAATAGATCTGTGGAGGTTGAGTGGCTGACTTGGTCGGATCGCTTCCGGAGTTGTCTTTATCTGGAGGAGGATCTTCAAATATCGTCTCATCCTCTTCATTACGCCGACTGGATTCTGCTCTTTGGCTTGATTCCGGTTGGTGTTGCTGAACCTGCAAATCCCGCATCTGCTGCATAGTCAACTCCATTTCGGTTTTGAACTCAGCTCTAATTTCTTCGCGTTGTTTAGCCAACGCTTCCTGCAGCATGTGAGCCAATTGATCTGGCGTAATTGCAAATGATTCTCTGGCTTGTCCAACACTGGATGTGGTGTCGTCAGAAGCGACCTGTCAACGAACCGAAAGACATAGAACTTACCCATGATATGGGTATCGGAGATTTCGATGAGCGAGACTTCGATCTTGACATTTCTGAAGATGTACACCAGGAGATCTCCGATATACTATCAACTCCGGTTCCATCCGCTACTGCAAGACCAACTACTCGAGTCGATTCAGCTGAAGTAGGTGCATCAAAAGGTATACCCTTTTAGACTCCAGTTTTCAATTGTACTTTCATCTTTTATTGTTCTTGGAGGACTGAAATAAGAATTTTAGACGTAGGACCAACCAACGAAGTTGATGCGTCTACCGTCATTGGTGAATGTGATCAACCTGAAGGTTTGGGTTTCTTACTTCTGGCAAGTCCTCCAGCTGAAGTTGAACCACCAGCCACTGCTCCTTCGACTTCCGCTATTGTCGAAGCTGAACCTGTTGTGCCTTCTGCTCCGACTCCAGTGGATCATGAGGTAGGAGGGTCGAAGGCTACAGTGGAAGAGCAACCTCCTGCTACTTCGGTTCAACTTGGTATGTCTCATCTAGTTGTGCTTCGAAGTTAGATTAATACTTGCGGAGTGTTTATTCATCCTTTTCTCATTGACAGAACTTGTTCCTCAAGATCTTGTCGCTCTGGATCCGAAGCCATCGGGGGTTTCAGGTGAACAATCGTCTGGTGTAGTGACTCAACCGACGAGCGTTATTCCTGAACAAATCCCGGTTGTTATAGAATCTGCTATGACCTCAACAAGCCAAGGTAACCCGGTTGTGAAGCCTTCCAGCGAGTGTATATATTTTTGTGCTTACTCCATTTATTCTCCTTGCAGCTCTTTCTTCATCATTGTCCGAGCGTATTCAGACTTTATTGGTTGTGAAGCCTTCCAGCGAGTGTATATATTTTTGTGCTTACTCCATTTATTCTCCTTGCAGCTCTTTCTTTATCATTGTCCGAGCGTATTCAGACTTTATTGGCAGATGAAGATTCAGGCCAAGTTGCCCTCTGTGTTGACGTCCAAAGCTTCGTTCTTTTCTTAAACACCATGGTTGATCGAATTCT
>NW_017973793.1:0-10928 GCF_001876935.1 Asparagus officinalis
TGACTCGAAGTACGGGATCAGCCGGTCCCTCGTAATCAAGATGACTCCTCAAGAAGACGTCTCGACTATGCAGTCGACCCAAAACTCACTTGACTACCAGGTCGGTAAATCATAAGGATGACTCGCAGATCAACCCGCCTCGACTAAAGGGATAAGATCCGACCAAGCTCACTTCAAACATCAATCAACACAACAGCACTGATCAGTCCCATCAAGATCTCTGTTCTGACAAATCCCCTGTATATGCCACTTATTCCACTCACAAGTCACTTCTCTGGGATTGCTATGATGCTCTTATGGGCTCGAATAACTTCCCCTCCAATCACCAGCCGCCATCTGGAGGGTGAATGACAACCGAATAATGGGCCTATCCTCTGCTCTACCTCATCTGTCGAATCTAGGATACTAAGAGGACACCTCTCTCCTGTATTTGAATGACTTCCCTCCCAATCGCCATCCGACACCAAGAAGGAGAAAGATGACTCATCAGCCTCAACCTGTTGGCCTTCTTGTTTTGATGGTGATTTAGCAAACAATTTATATCTAATGTTATTTATCTAGTGTTTGTATTTTATATTTATTCTAGGCAAATAATATGTTCGAGGTTGGATGGATTGCGCCACAACGATCATATCCAATGGAGGTTGACAGAATTGTGGAGTGAAGCCTACGTAATTCAAAGTTAAAGATCAAGTTCAAGCTTCATTCGTAAGTATACCAAGTCAAGCTTATTGAAGATCAAGATCAGTTTGGGTAATCTAGTTTAGGTTTTATATTATGTGTGTTAAGTACCTTAAGCTCAATATCATATACACACACATTTTTTGTTTTTATATATATAGTTATATATATATACACAAGTTTTGGTTCTTGGATTTCAAGTTTAAATATGAAACAAATACATATTCATATATATATACATGTTTGGTTTCATATGGTAAAGTTGTTTATGTACACATGTATTTATAAGTTTTACAAAATACATGAGTTTTCATAAATGGAAAATTCAATTTGAGAAATTCTTTTTCTTACATATTCAATTTTATGTTTATAAATGTTTTCCAAAGTTTTATTAATTTTAGAATTAATTTGTTATGTTTATTTGAATTTACAAAATTAAGTTTTTAATAAGCTCATGTTCGTGCACATGTTCGTGCATGTTTTTACAAAACAGATACGTTTTCAAAATTGGGAAATACGATTTAAAAAATTTATTCGTTTACATGTTTATCATCATATATACAAACATTTTCCCAAGTTTTACTATTTTTGAAGTTGTTTTGTTATTTTCAATTGAATTTACAAAACCATATTTTCTGCAGTTTTTTTCAGAAACTATATATTTATATTCAAACATTTATTTCTCTCAACTGGGAAGTGATATTTCAGAAATTCTTTCTCTAACATATTTATATACATGTCTAGAACCTTCTCTCAAAATTTCATAATTTTTGGAATTGATTTACTATTTTTAATTAATTTTACAAAGCCAGAGATGCAGAAAAATCAGATCTGCCAGACTGCTACAGTTCCCACGGTCGACCGCTACAGTACTACAGTCGACCGCGAGAGTTACTGTAGCACAACGTCTCTATTTTTCCTGGTTCCGATTTTTTTGGGATTTTCCTCATTTTTTGGGCTTTTCTTTGGCTTTGGGTTGTTGTCTTGAGTTCTTATAAATACTCATCATCCCAGCTCAACACATACAACCATCCAAGAAATGTTTTAACAAAGTTTTAACAAGGGTTTAAGTATTTTTTTTAATTTGTTTAAGAAGCTTTTAAGCATTTAAGAGTTTGAGTTTGTGAAATCAATTTCACAAGAGCCTGAGGAGATTATCTATTGGTATTTGAGCATCCACCTACTCTTCCTCTACCTCTTCATCTATTGAGAAGTTTTCTAAACTATTTTCTAGCTTTACATTTGCTTAGTTATTTGATTATCATTCTTTAAAGCTAGTTTTTATATTGAGTTTAGTTTTGATTTATTTCTCTTTGCTTACACACACAATCAGATTAGATTAGCATAAGACCCTAATCACCCCCCCTCTAGGGTCTAATAATTGGTATCAGAGCTTGGTGCTCTTTGATTTAAGGTCTAATCACCTTGAGTTAAAGATCCAAGTTATCTTTTTGTGCTAATCTAATTTTTGATTTTTGTATCTTGCTTGCATATATACATTATGGATTTGAACGATGCATCTTGTTTAGGTTTGCTTGCATATATACATTATGGATTTGAACGATGCATCTTGTTTAGGTTATGCCATCAATATTGCTCCTAAATTAGATAATTTTTCTTATGCCCAATGGTATGTTAGATTTAAACTTTTTGTTCAATCTAAATACTTTGATTTATGGGAAATTATAGATGATGCTTATATTGTGCCCACTACGGAGAAATTCAAGTGGAATAAAAATGATCATCGCATGTTTACAATGAACAATATTTTGTTAGAATATTTTCTAAATGCTCTTGATTCATCTATGTCTAACAAGTTTGTTCATTTTGATAGTGCTTATACCTTATGGAAATTTATTGAAGCACATCAAGGGGACTTGGAGGCGATCGAACAAGTTTTGGCGGATCCGACTTCAAGTTCATATGGAGCATCATGCACACGGCCACTAGGCGATAGCCCTAGTGAGGTTTGCGAGTTTGAAACCACTAATGATTTATCTAGTGATGAACTTATTTGTGCTAGTGAAAAATTTTTGCATGCCTATAACTTATTGCATAAAAAATTTATTGATTTAAAAAGCAAGCATGAGGATTTGAAATCCGATCATGAGTTTTTAGCATCTAAGTTTGAAACTATTTCTAATTAAAATGTGATCCTTAAAGAAAACAATAAAAAATTAAAACTGGATCATGTTTCTTTAACTTCAAATGTTGCTAGTTTAACTCATGAAAGAGATAATGCCACGTTAGAAGTAGAGAATATATAAAATGATACTGCTTCTTTTATAAATGACTATTTATGTTCTACTTCTAATAAAAATGCATATGTGCCTAAAAATGAAGATTTGAATCTTATGAATAAATGCATTTCATCTTTAGATTCAACTTTGAAAACATGCATTAATAATCATAAGAGGCTTATGGATATGTGTGCCAAGTCTAAGTCATCATCCACTCATTATGCACACATATATAGCAAAGTTTACAAATGCTCTAATTACAGCCGAAAAGGTCATTTATCAAAATTTTGCTATGATGCACACAAACATAAGAATGCTAATGCTCCTTGTGCATCTCATGTAGTTTCTTCATCACATGTATACACACATGCACCCATTGTTCATCATAAGCATGCTCATATGTTTAAATGTGATATATGTGGTCGTTTTGGTCACTTGGCAAAATAATGTTTTGATTTGAAAAAGAAATCTCAATTGCCAAATGCTTCTAGTAGACCACATGCTTTTAAATGTGATGTTTGTGGTAGGTTTGGACATCTTGCTAAATTTTGTTTTGATATACAAAAAGCTTCTAAGTTGCAATATGTTCCAAATAGACCATTGTTTAAGAATGTTTCTCATTTGCAAAATAATTTTAAAAGAAAATCTTTATTTGCAAATGATTCCCGTGCACGAGCTAATGGTCCACAAAAACAAATGGATCTCTTTCATTGCACAAATTGCAATCGGGAGGGTCATTTGAGCGATTATTGCTTTGATCGTGTTAGTGCACCACATATGCCCAAGAGGGTTCATAACCCTAGGGCTTTGAGCTTAAATGATAGGGGTCATGTTCCTAACCAATCCGGCACCAAGAATGCTTAGGTGCCAAAATAATTTTTCTTAAACCAAAAATTTTAGTGTTTTTATTTTTTTTTGGTTTTGAAAAATTATACTTTAAACTTTTGAACATGAAAACAATTTTTTTCATTGATCAAATTCTTTTGTTTTCATGATTATTGGTTTTGTTTTGATAAAATGTTTGTACTTATATAACCCTCCGGATTTATTAGGTGTTTAATCCCAAATCTTGTTTACCGGGTGCTAAAATGTTTATATGGGTTGATACTAGCTCAAGAGCTAGATATAGTTACCTCTCTTGATTTTTGAATCAATGATGATTTGATTTTACGTTTTTGAATTTAAACCTTGATTTATGATTTCTTTTGGTTGATTTGTTTTCATTTGAAAACTTTTTGCATGATTCTCATGTTCCTCTTCTTCTGATTTCATAAATCTATTCATTTATATGGTTTTTATATTTTTTGTGTTAATGAGACACTTCTTTCATATTAACATATTTATATGTATTCTCATTATCTTTTTTGTATGTGAGTTGTGTTTAGCATGTTTCTTGCTTGCTCACATATGTATGCCTTAGCATTCATTGCATATATTCCATAAGATATTTTGATAGAGGGAGCAATCCCTATATCTTTCTATGTGCTATACTCACCCATGCTTATTTGTAAGGGGAGCTTTCGCTCTCTTAATTCTTTTGTCCCCTTTTTGATGTTGTCAAAGGGGGAGAAATATTGTGAGTATATTCTTCCTTGTTTATATGCATGTGTATTATCTTGTATATGTTCATTTCCTTCATGCATATATTCCTTTTTGTAAATTGTTTGTCATCATCAAAAAGGGGGAGATTGTTAGCCTTCTTGTTTTGATGGTGATTTAGCAAATAATTTACATCTAATGTTATTTGTCTAGTGTTTGTATTTTATATTTATTCTAGGCAAATAATATGTTGGAGGTTGGATGGATTGCGCCACAACGATCATATCCAATGGAGGTTGGCGGAATTGTGGAGTGAAGCCTACGCAATTCAAAGTTAAAGATCAAGTTCAAGCTTCATCCGCAAGTATACCAAGTCAAGCTTATTGAAGATCAAGATCAGCTTGGGTAATCTAGTTTAGGTTTTATATTATGTGTGTTAAGTACCTTAAGCTCAATATCATATACACACACGTATTTGGTTTCTATGTATATATATAGTTATATATATACATGCATGATTTTGGGTTTTCATGTTTACAAATATGAAATTACATATTTCATATTTATTATTGTGATTTGGTTTAACTACTTAGATATGAAACAAATATATTTTCATATACATACTCATATGTTTTATTTTCTATTGTATTTGTAAAAATATTGTATTCTTAGTTTTTGGACTTAACAATAATCATATACATATTTTATTAAGTCTACATAATCATTGTGCAAAGTTTTAAAACATGGTTTAGCCAAAATGTCAAAATTCACATGTTTATATTTTCATGTTTTGATCTATTTTGTAAAATGATGATATTTTTTATTTGGAAAGTCCTTTTTGGAACCCAGTCATTGTAGCATGTTTATTATCATGTCTACAATTATTCTCCAAAGTTTTATATTTTTTGGAATTTATTTGATATTTTTAAACAGTGCTTTAAGATCAGAAAATAACTTTCAAAACCTGATTTCTTGTATCAGTTCACGGTCGACCGCCACGGTCGACCGCGCTTGTGTTCTTTTCTGAGTAGGCAGCAGAGACTTTCACGGTCGACCGTCACGGTCGACCGTCAGCTCAAATTTTCCCACGGTCGACCGCCACGGTCAACCGCCAAAGTCTTTGGAAGTTTTCTGAGATTCTGTAGTGCCTCGCGGTCGACCGCGAGAATTTCACGGTCGACCGCTGATAGCCCAACAACTATATTAGGTATAGAATCTGTTTCCTGTTTTTCTGGGATTTTTGTTGTTTTGTTTGGGGTTTTGGCTGTTGGTTTCTCTTCCTATATAAACCCCTCAACCCCCTTCTATTTCAGTAACCAATGAGATGTTTTAAACATGTTTTAAAAGAGTTTAAGTTTGTTTAGTTTGTTTTTGGGGTTTGCTGTTACAAAGAGGAGATTGAGGGATTCATTCTCAATCCTCTTCATCCTCTTCTTTGTGTTTATGGAGAAGTTTTCTAACTCTTTTCTCTAGCAATATTATTATTGATTTTCATATTCTTATTATTGCTAATTTGCTATTTGAGTTAGATTTGATTTTACTCATTGTTTACACACACACACACACCCACTTGAGCTTATTGTATTTTCATACATAGTATATTTGGATTGATAAGAGTTGCAACAATTGAGTATGAGCTTTTATTGTGTTCTCATCCATATTAGAGAACAATCATTCTTTGTATTGTGCTTAATTATGAGATCACTTTGTAATACACTTGTACACAAAGAGAAGTGTGTGGCGAGAGTCGGGGATAGTCCCAAGAGGAGTGGCGTCGGTTGACGAACCTAGGGAGAGGTTGTATTCGAGCACTTGAGGGAGACACGTCTAGTTCCAACACTTAGTGGGTGTAGAGTGGGATTGCAAGAGTGTTGATTGTAAAGTTTTCGGTTAGCTAGAAAACCGAGTGTGAGGTGTAAACGTTGTTCGGGTAAGCGTAGAAAACCCGGTTGTGATTGTGGATTTCTCCCCGGGAGTGGGGAGTGGTTTGAGTGTGTTTGAGTTTGTCATTGGCGCATTTGCTTATGCATTTATCTTATATCGCCTATTGCCTATTACTCTTGTATATTTTGTCCTATCACATTTGTAGTTTGATCATATTGGTTGCCCTTGTGTTAGTTTACATTCCTTGCACATACATTGCCTATATCTCTTTGTTAGGATATATCTTGTTGTTCATATTGCTTATCCTAGCTATTGCCTATATCTCTTTGTTAGGATATATCTTGTTGTTCATATTGCTTATCCTAGCTCATATATATTATTGTATTTCATACTTGCTAGGATAACTTGTTAATAAGTTTTAATTGGCATAAAATCGGATTAGATTAGCATAAGACCCTAATTACCCCCCTCTAGGGTCTAACACAACCGTATCCTGTGCATAGTCAAAGTCCAAGGGTCAAACCTTCACAGACAATAGGCTATAAAAGGAGGGAAAGAAGGTAAGAAAAAGAGGGGGGAGAGATCTTTTTCTCGGCTACTTCTTCATAAAAGCTCTACATTTACTTTGGCTAAGAAAAAGAACTAATAACTCTATAAGAGTATCTTCTGAGGACCTTAATGGCCCATGAACTCTCCCTCAAACCCCGCTCAAGCTCACCAGCTGACTTGACCGTCGGAGGTACCACGTGGGAAATGAACCTTGCCTCCCACGGATTTCTTCTTGTTTGTGCAGAAAGATCGGGAATTCCAGTCTAAGGATCGGGTATAAAGTCAGAGGAGGAATCGGTCCCATCTCTCATCCTCCCCCTATTCGCCACCGGCGCGAAGACCAGAACTGCAACCCCATCGACTGTGTGTTCACGGACATCAACAGTATAGATATTTTTTTTCAATCTCAACGTTCAACCACTTCTCAAGAAATTCAAAAATAGAAAATTCAAGAACTTAAAAAATTTATTTACTAGAGAAAACATATAAAGATTTAAAAATTTGACTTTCTAAAGATTTAAATTTGGTACCTACCAAGTAAAAAAATGAACTATGTATCTTATCATTTATTTCTTTATAGTTAATTTTAAAAATAAAGATAAATATAATAGATGATGTTATGAAATATCATCACCTCCTAAAATATTTTATAATTAAGATGACAAACGTTAATTATGTGTCATTAATTAAGCTGAAAGTTTTTCAAAATTCATAGAACATAGACAACTCATAGAAATACAAAATGGGCTTTTATAATTCAAAGATTTTGCGAAAAGTCAACTTACAAAATGAGTGGAAATAACCAAAAGACTTTCAAAAATTAAATATTTTGCACTACCACATATTTGCTCTAATGCAACAGTTCTAGTGCAACGCTTATGACCGTTGCGCTAGGTATCTATGGGGGCGGTTTTGCAACGCTTTGACAACGGTTTACAAAAACCGCTTCGCTAAGCCCAATAATTTTGATTTGGGCCGATTTTATAGGCTGGTTTGGGCTTAACACTGAAACTAAATCTCATTTTTTCTCACCGCTTTACCAAATATCCCTCTTTCTCTCTCTCTCAAATCATCACCCCTTTCTAAAATATCTCCCTCTTCGTTCGCTCTGGGAGATCGCCATGGCCGAAATTCGTCGATCTCATCGCTGAACTCGTCGCTAATCTCTTCGCCGTTTTCCGATCTCATCGTCTCCGATCTCAACTCTGATTTCATCGTCGATCTCGTAACTAATCTCTTCGTCGAGCTGCTGGTCTCGTCTCCGATCTCATCTCCGATATAGGTCGTCGAGCTCGTAGCTAATCCGTCTCCGATCTCACTCTCCTTTGGACTCTCAGGTACCTCGTTCCTTTTATTTCTGATTTCTACATTTTCTTCCCCTTTCTATTAGGGAAATTTTTTAGTTGTTGATGACATTTTATCTCGCAGTAGCTTGCTAGATCAGTTTATCTCGCAGTAGAATTGATGGCCTTTTGTGTGCCATGTTCTAACATTGACCATTTCTCGCAAGCACAAGACGAGATTACATATTGGACAGCTAGTGAAAGATACATCAGCAAAGCTTAAACAAGCTAGTGAAAACGATCAATGTGTTGAAGTTAGCGTGAGTCTTTTACAACAAACTCCTTTCAGTAACGATTTTTTTTTGGTATTTTGCTTTTAGCGTTTTTGCAGTGCTTTGAGAACTTTGTCCTCAGTATTTTACAACAAACTTGTATTAGTCATGCATTATCTGCTAATTCACCGATAGCCAGAGTGAGAGATTGTGCCCTGAATTGATTTTGTTGGGTTCGAGGATCAGTTTGGGTCTCGGTCGTATATCCGGGTTTTGCTAGACCGCACTTCATACCTTTTTGAGTTTGTTGGTTCTGTTTCTATTAGACACAAACTGTGCTCTTGGTACACCTGGTGTGAAACTTGACTTGGTTTATGGAATATGGATACACGTAGTATGTAAAGATGTTGGGTTTATTTGTTTGGTTAGATGTCCTGAGAGGCAAACTGTGTGCCGAAATATTTTTCACGGGCAATGAAGCATATAAGCACGAAACATGACACATAATGACACACAACAGATCCTTAAAGCAATGAAGCATATAAACTGTTGCTAGTTTCATTCATGTTTTTGTTAATCCTTCCACTCATGCAATGTTGTGTTCATAAATTTCTTTACTTTCACTACTAATGTGAAAGTAATTACACATTTAAAGTAAAGTACAGTAGGCTTTTTCTCTACTTGTTTACACTTCTCAAGTAAATTTTCTCGATCAGGGCTCTGTTGTACATGTTGTCACGGGGAAAGAGGGAAACATGGGCTCTTGCAGGAGTTCACCTCTTTACTCCAACTTGTAATTTATTCACGCAGAAGAAGAAAAAGAAAATGATGATATGGCTAAGGTTTTTTTTTTTAATAATTTTTATACTTGAGGAGCTTTGGAAGGTGAAGCTGGATTTTCTGAGATGACACTTTCAGATCAGAGTATCTAACCAGACCAGAGCAGTGCATTGAACTCATAGTTTGGAAGTTCTCTCGACTTTAAGATATTATTCTTATAGCAATGTACCATGACTATGCTTCTAATTGTTGAAGTCTTGAATGCACTTATGTCTTTAGTAGTTATTATATTATTATTTTGTAGGATATTCACAACAATGAAGTATCAATTGCATGCCACCTTTTAATATAAAGTCCTCAGTTTGGACTTCTCACTTGTATTTTTTTTATAATCTTCAGAATAGTACGGTTGTAGCATATATGACTTGCAATGTAACTGTTAATAGTGTTAATCACAATAATGTTGATTGAATATATTGTTATTAATGGTAACAAGAGGATTGATTTTTACATTTCATTAATCACAATATTTATATGTAGTTATTAATAGTGTTAACCAATTTTTTCTTTCTCCAGACCATATAATAAATGGCGGAAAACAGAGATTGGATGTATATCGCTCCAAGAGTGAGTGTGGAGTTCATTAATAATGTCAATGACTTTCTTGAGAGAGCATTTGCTAATGGAGTAGTAGGGTATGAAATATGTTGCCCTTGTCGCATTTGTTGTAATCGTTTTTGGTATAGTCGTGATGTTGTTTATGATCACCTTATTGTCAAAGGATTTGTAGAGAATTATTATGATTGGTTCTTTCACGGAGAGGGTGTGTCATCAAGGATGGATGTTGATGACGATAATGAAGAAGCTGATGATGTTGCTGATGATGCTCAAGACAATCTGGATGGGTTATTGCATGATGTATTTAGAGATGTAGCAGAAGAGTCTCCAGTGAACCAAGAAGATGGCCTAAGTGACCATGAAGAAAGGTTAACTAAGGAGGCAAAGAAGTTTTATAAGTTAGTTGATGAAGGTAAGCAGGAGTTGTTTTTGGGATGTAAAACTTTTTCTAAACTCTCTTTTATCATCCGGTTGTATCTTCACAAGTGCATCCATGGCCTATATCATCCGGTTGTATCTTCACAAGTGCATCCATGGCCTAAGCAACGAGGCATTTGATGATTATCTAGCTATATGGAGAGAGGCAATTCCTGAAATAAATCTACCAAAGTCTTATTATGAGGCCAAAAGAATTGTGAAGGATTTGGGCCTTGATTACAAGAAGATACATGCTTGCAGTAAATGTGGTGAAAGTAGATGGCAAATAAGCAGGGTGTTCCAGCCAAGGTTTTAAGGTATTTTCCTTTAAAACCTAGAGTTCAAAGACTATTCATGTGTTCTCAGATTGCTGAATCCATGAGCTGGCATGCAAAAGAGCGCCTCCAGGATGGGAATCTAAGGCACCTAGCAGATGGCAAAGCATGGAAGGATTTTGATTCCAATCATCCTGATTTTGCACTAGACCCTCGTAATGTGAGGCTGGGCTTGGCTAGTGACGAGTTTAATCCATTTTGGACTATGAGCATTTCGCATAGCACATGGCCGATGATCTTGATAAATTATAATTTACCACACTGGATGTCTCTAAAGCCAGAATATTTCATGTTGTCTTTGCTTATTCCAGGGCCTCAGTCCCCTGGGAA
>NW_017973794.1:0-10927 GCF_001876935.1 Asparagus officinalis
ATTCTTGACTTCTCCATATTTCAGCATATTCTGTATTTTATCGAATAGCTAAAATTTTTTCCGGTGCTGTGTTTATCGTCTGACCGTTATTGAAGCCTTGAACTAGAACTTGTGAGTAGATTTTTGTTGATGTGTCATTGAGTTGACTTTTGGATCAATCGCAACGCGTTGACCGGCGTTGACCTAGGGCTACGCGTCGATCTGCGTTGACCTTAGGGTTTCATGTCGATCGGCGTTGACTCTCATCGCAACGCGTTGACCGGCGCTGACCTAGGGCTACGCGTTGACCGGCGTTGACCTTAGGGTTTCCTATTAACCTGAGGAGAACCAGTTTATACTCGTGTACTTCTGGGAGTTTCGGAAATCAGTTTAACCTCGTGTACCCGTCGGAGGTTGTCAGGTTATCCTTAAGAATTATTATATGTAATACTCTCCAGGAACTTCCTGTCAAGATGGGAAACAGTTTAGACTCATGGTCGCCAATTGGAGTTGGGGGGCATTCCGAGAATAGGCGAAAATATCGCGAAATCACCCAAATTATAAAATTGGGTCCCGAATATTCCAAAATAGGTGAAAAATCACGAAATCACCCAAAATATAAAATTGGGTCTCGAATTTTCTGAAAATAGACGAAAATATCTCGCAATTATTTGGGAGGCGGAATTGAACTCTGAAAATTCCAAATCTGAGTGAAGATGCCGCCAAATTATCCGGGAGATGAAATTGAATTCTGAACATTCCAATATGAGCGAAAATGCCGTGAAATTGTCCGGGAGATGAAATTAAACTCCGAAAACTTCGAAAACGGACGAAATCAGGTGAAAATACAGCAAAACGGGCCCTGAACTGGGTCTGACCCGCGTTCACGCGGGTCAGATGAATCCGACCCGCGTGATCACGGGTCGGATTGATCCGACCCGCGAGCACGCGGGTCGGACACAAGTCCAACCCGCGGAACGCGGGTCAGGGCTGTGTAAAAAGGGGTAAAAAACCCCAGTTTCTCATCTTCTTCCTCTCTTTTGTTCGGTTCCAGCTCTTCTCCTCTACAAATTTCGGTTCCAGCTCCTTCCCCAAGCTTCATCTCTTCAAGAACTCCTCTACTACAGAAACTTCTTTCCTTTAAGAACTTCCAAATCCCTCAACCTTGCTAAGGACAAAAGGCTCTTGAGAGGTTTGGAGCTTGGCCGAAATTTTCTTCTCTTCACAAACAAACTAGGGCTTTGGCAATTTTGAGATTTTCTTCTTCTTCAAACTCCAACCTTCTTGAAACTCGGGTAAGCTTCTCATCATGGCTTTGATTTCGGTTTTGATTTCTTGATTTTGAACCCATGGGTTTTGATGGTTGAAGCCCTAATTCTTGAAATTTGGGGAAGAGAACTGAAATTTGGTTGATCTTTGGGTAATGGCCGAATTTTTGCTTTGGTTGTGTTTATGGCTTGATGTTGCAGTCCCCAACTCTTTAATTTTAGGAGAAAACCGAAAATTTTGGATTGGGTTTGTTCATGGCCGAAATTTTTGTTGATTGTGTGAGCATGGCTTGTGTTGGCCGAAATTTCTTGGTTGATTGTGTTCATGGAGTTTCCAGAGAGTCTATTAAAAGCCTTGTTCTTTGTAGAAGATGAATCTCCTGCACTATCTTTTCTACCATGCTGATTATATATTGAATGCTTTGAAGATAATTTGCCTTTGTTCGACATGCAATTCTGCTTTTGATTGTTTTGTTGGCTCTTGAAAGGTGAGTTAAAACTGCACTCATGCTCTTTTGGTCTAATGAATTCCTAGAGGATGAGCTTAATCCCTCCCTTCTCTGGACATTAAATTTAGCCTGGATCGCCCAAGAAATGGATTTTCCCTTACCCTTTACGTCAGTTAGATTAGGTTCACGAACATCTGGAGACCGTCTCAATGCTGCACTGTCTTTCGAACCATTCCAACTTTTGTTCAAGGGTTGCCCTCTAAGATACCTAAAATTAGTTGAAACCCGCAACTCCATTGGTCTCCTAGTGTATCCATCGGTTTTAATGATGGCCGAAGAACTGGCTTGAATTTGCACTTGCATATGGTTTGAGCTTTGTATATGACTGAATTTGTATATGATTGAACTCATGTATATAGCCGAATTTTTTCTTCGGTTGATGACTTGAATCTGACAATTTCCCTTTTAAGCTCTGATTCATATATCTTGATTCTTGATCTAACTGAGCTGTTGATCTTTGTTACAGATTAGCCATGTCGACGATTTGGACCGGCTGGAGCGCGAATTCCGATGGTTACAAGAGTTGAAGACTGCCGGTACTTCACCGTACATAGCCATCCGGATGGAATCTCGTCTACAAGCATGGCGCGACACTCGGGCTTCTACTGGACTTGAGATTCAAACGCAACAAAGTCGGGTGGATCAAATGGAGGCGTTGGTTATCTTGGGGATGGCGAAGGATGACTTGGAGCATTCACAAGTTGTGATATCCGAAAAATTAGAGCTCTCGAAACAGAAGTTAGCCAAGATCAAACAAGAGGCTGCAAAAACATTATCCCTCACTGAAGAATCCTTCAAGGTTGCATTGCAGTGTGAGCTTGAGCGAACTTATACAGAGGAATTGACTAAACTTGAACAGCAAATCCGTAGTCACAAACTTCATGTAGATTGATTGTAACTCTTGTACCTACAAACTCAATTTTATTAATAGAAGATATGTCTTTTTCATTTGTTATGTCTCTTTTATTATGATGTCTTACTCCGTATGGAATAATCAATCATAATACTTGTGGGATTTTTAGCAAACCTCCAGCCTTCAACGGGTTTGGTGAGCCTTTACCGACTACCGTCTGAGTCGGGCTAGCATGCAGATTATTCTATATCCGTTCCGCATGTAACGTTGTGCTAAGAGAATTAATTCTCTTAGACTTAGTGCTATGATTTTGAATACATAGACTTCACCATTTCTTACGGGAATATGGCACCCGGCAACGCGTGCTAGGCGTTGACTTACCCCTTCTTAGGTTTCGGGATAAAATTCCCCATACTTAGACTCTGATATCTTTTTCAATCGGTAAAAGACTAAACCGGCGACGCGTGTTAGACGTAGACTTAGGATTTTTGGCAAACCCCCAGCCTTCAACCGGTTTGACGTGCCTTTACCGATTACCGTTTGAATCGGGCTAGCATGTGAATTATTAAAACCCGTTTCACATATAACGTTGTGCTAAGAGAGTTAATTCTCTTAGACTTGGTGCTATGATTTTGAATACATAGACTTCACCATTTCTTACGGGAATAGGCTACCCGGCAACGTGTGTAGGCGATGACTTATCCCTTCTTAGGTTTCAGGATAAAATTCCTCAGACTTAGACTTTGGTGTCTTTTTTAATCGGCGAAAGACTAAACCGGCGATGTGTGTTAGACATAGACTTTAGGATTTTTGGCAAACCCCCAGCCTTCAACGGATTTGGCTTGCCTTTACCGATTACCGTTTGAATCGGGCTAGCATGTGAATTATTAAAACCCGTTTCACATATAACGTTGTGCTAAGAGAGTTAATTCTCTTAGACTTGGTGCTATGATTTTGAATACATAGACTTCACCATTTCTTACGGGAATATGGCACCCGACAACGCGTGGTAGGCGCTGACTTATCCCTTCTTAGGCTTCGGGATAAAATGCCCCAGACTAGATTCTGGTGTCTTTTTCAATCGGTGAAAGACTAAACCGGCAACGCGAGTTAGGCGTTGACTTATCCCTACTTAGGGTTCGAGATAAAATTCCCCGCGCGTGTGAAGCACGGATTTTGGCGTTATGGGTCCTAACTGTAAGAAGGTTTGACCAAATGGGAGTGGGAGTACAAATTATAGTGGGGGTGTTGACTTGTACAAATCACTCAAATGGGGTTCCTGGTGTTAAGTGATAGGGACTTAACACGAAGGGGTTTGATAATTTGTCAAGGATGGACAGATTAAAATTCCAAGCATTATATCCGGACTCTAACCATGAAAGTGTTGAGTGCACGAACATAACGGAAGTTTGAATGGGTTAAACCAGAAAGAATTTTAATGGACCCACTGTCAATAAATTTGATCAGTGAGGGATTTTATAGTGGAAGACTATGAGTCGTCGAACACCAATGGGAGTTTTGGGAGGGAAGATTGATCCAATGAGGAGACTGTGAGTCGTTAAGCACCAATGAGAGTTTTGTGAGGAAAGATTGATCTAATGAAGTGATCGAATCTCATCTCAGCAAAAGAGTATTCGGAAGTCATAGTAGGAGTTTAGTGTTTATCACTTTGTTCATAATGATCGGGTTATCCCTAAGAATATTACATTTAACATTCTTCTGGAAACTTCCTGTTATATAAATTATCCACCCCCAGCTTCCTTTGTGAAGCTGGGTTTACCATTGGATTCAGTTGCATGATCGGGTTATCCTTAAGAATATTACATGTAAAAATTCTTCAGGAACTTCCCGTCAAGAGTGGGAATAGTTTAGACTCATATACCTATTGGAGTATTAAGAAGCAGTTTATACTCGTATACTTGTCGGAGTTTTGAGAAGCAGTTTATACTCGTATACTCTTTGGAGTTTCAGAATGAGCAGTTTATACTCTTATACTTGTCGGAGTGTTCATTCGGCTCAATTGAGCGATATAACGCCGGCTTCAACCAAGGTTTGGATGCTATTCTTAAGAGCGAAGCAAGCCTTGGTAGGATGAAGGATCCTCCTGTGGTACGTACAGTACTTCGGATCCGTAGTATTATCAGCTTCCTCCTGATCTGGGATAGGTGGTAGCTTGATCTTGTTATTTTCAAGGAGGGACTCTAAAATAGCCGGAACATCTTCGTCCTTGAAGGAGTACTCTTTTTGGAGTCTCGGATCCGAAGTCTTTTGCTGCCTTCGGGGTTGTTGCGATGTCTGATTAACGTCTACAACCGCTGCATGTGCCTTTCCTTTACCCCGGGAGGCGAAGTTTGAGTTCGGAAGATTCGCCGTCGGTTGGCTCCTCTCGGCTTTCTTCCTTCGGAGGAAGCGTTCGGCCCGCTCTCCGCGCGTCTTCAACTCTTTCCAAGTGTTGGACGGTGCGACTCCCATAACTTCTAATATCTCAATAGATAGGTTGTTATGACATGTCTGGAGGATGAAGTCCTCCGTGATCGGATCTCGGCAGTTCATTGCTTTATTCCGAAAGCGCTTGACGAAGTCATCGACTGTCTCGTCATCTTCTTGTTTCTCATCGAAAAGTGTTCTGATGGATACCTCGTCGTCGTCATCAAAGAAGTTACCAAGGAATGAGTTCTCCATATCGTCCCAGTTGTTAATACTTCCGGGCTTGAGACGGCGGTACCAATCGAAGGCCGGCCCGCGAAGGGTGCCAACGAATGACCGAACCATCAAGGCTTCATTGCCGGAGTCATTGCCGGAGATCATGCCCAAGTGGGACTTGAAGTAGATCAGATGTTGAGTGGGTGAACCCTTCCCGTCAAACGGCGTGAAGTTAATCAGGTTGAACTTCGCCGGATACGGGATCGAATCCCATTCTCTTGGATAGGGACATGGAATGCCGGTCCTTTTCACCTCTCGAGTAGACATTAGAGCGTTGATTTTGCTCTCGAGTTCTTTCATTTTCTCATCCTCACTCGTGTCGGGCCTCGGACGATTCGAAAGAGGAATAACACGGCCACCCTCGGCATTGTCATCTTCGGTGGAACCACCCCCAGCGTTGTTATCTTTAGTGGAGTCACCCCCAGTGTTTTGGTCAACGGGAGGGTTATCAGGATTGAGACGTTCATCTACATCTGAATCGCTATTTGCTTGGTTAGCAGTGTTGCGACGGCTGGATTCACCAATTTGATTCGACAAAGCTCGGATTTGTTGATCATGTTCTTCCCTCATCCGCCGCATAGCCGTTTCCATTTCGAACTTGAATGCCTCTTTCTTCTTGATTAGAGCATCCTCGAGAATTTTGGCGATCTGCTCGGTGTTGATCATGAACACTTCGCGAGATTGTCCCGGATTGGATACCGTATTATCAGAAGCGATTGCCGAGTTAGCATCTGATGCTTCATCATCCGATGATAAACCTCTCTGCATTCTTTGGTAGTCCCTACGTCTAGTAGTCCCTACGCGTAGCCGAGTCAGACGATGCGATACGAGAGGGTCAAAACTAGAAGGTCGAATAGACTTTCCCTTATCAGCCATGTTAATTGTGACTTTTGGAAGTTCGTTATCATGAACAGCCGATCGCTTCTTACGGAGACGCTTTGGTTTGGACTTAGCTATTCCGTTGGAGATCCTCTCAAATACCGAGACCCTCTGCGGAGCGGTTTTGGGGCAACTACATGCTGATAATACTGTCCTGATTATCTTAGTGTACGGGCAGTGAGACTCCAATTCTCGGGTACTTCTCTTCCGAGACTTGTTCATACCCCCAGTCCGATAGTACAACTCATCGACGTTGCCGTCGGAGTAACCTATCGACTGTTTACATGAATCCTCAGGTATAATGCGCTCGTTTATCTTACGCGTTTTCTTCTGAGTATGCAACTCCTTGTTGGTGTTCTCAAGAGTCACGCGTTTAGAGTCACGCATTTGTAAGCGTGAACTTTTGACGGGCTCTTTAATACACACCCCCAGGCGGGTAAAAACTGGAGTTTTCCCTTTATACGAAGGCTTGAAATTGTTATGAGGGCATGTGCGACCCCCAGCCCGACGAGTCGTTCGGGGTTCAATCATCGGACCCAAGTGTCCTTCGATCAAAACTTTGTCTCGATCCTCGTGCAAAGGACCCAGGCGATCAACTATCCTCACCTTGAATCGGGACAAATCCATGTTGTCGTGGGGCTCCACCAGAGGTGCGGAACTCGAAGGGATCGACGTAACCGGTGCAGAACGTCTTCTGTCTCGACCCTGGCGCGGGTCAGATTTAAGTGACCGACGGGTTGGAGGGTCGGATTCAAGTGACCCGCGATTTGGAAGGTCGGATCCAAGTGACCCGCGAAGTGGAGGGTCAGATCCAAGTGACCCGCAAAGTGGAAGGTCGGATCCAAGTGACCTGCGATTTGAAAGGTCGGATCCAAGTGACCTGCAAAGTGAAAGGTCGGATCCAAGTGACCTGCAAAGTGGAAGGTCGGATCCAAGTGACCTGCGATTTGGAAGGTCGGATCCAAGTGACCTGCGATTTGGAAGGTCGGATCCAAGTGACCTGCGATTTGGAAGGTCGGATCCAAGTGACCCGCGAAGTGGAGGGTCGGATCCAAGTGACCCGACGGGTCGGATTGGAGTGACCTGCAAATTGGCGGGTCGGATTGAAGTGACCTGCGCGCCGGCGGGTCGGATTCAAGTGACCCGCGATTCTCGATCTTTTCGGCTGCCGTTTTGGATTTTGGCCTCCAAGTTTGATGCAGTCTTGGTTGTTTCTTAGCTATGTCCTTCTTCTGCATCTTTTGTGCTTTTTGCACAAGAATTCGCGTGCGCGCAAGCGCGCAGCGCTTTTGAATTCGCTCCTCCAGAGTTGAACGGATCTTTTTGATTTGGATCCATTCATTTGCTATTGGTTTGGAGGGGAGGACATCTGTCCGCTGTTGGGGTGCTTGGCGTTGCCTAATTTTCAGATCCGCCTCGTAACGGATCCCGTCAATTGACTCCAAGGCTCTAGCGAGTTGGCGCGCACAGCGTTGGCGCTGTCTTTGACGAGCTCTCTTCGATAAAGTGGGCGCGCCTTCTGTACTCAACTCCTTGATTGAGGAGGAGTTCAGATCTGCAGATCCGGACTCATTGGAGACCGGAAGGGCGTTGTAAGGTTCAGCTACCGTAACAACGGGGGCGTTGATCTTCCTTCGCTTGCGAGAGGCAGAGGATCTGGAGGAGGAGGACGACAGATATTCCTCGAACTTCAGTTGGTCGAACTCGTACTCGACCACTTCTTCAACCGGGATGCAGATCCGAGGTTGCGACACAACAGCTCCGGCAGCGAAGCTGTTGGCTCCCACTGTGGTCGCCAGTTTGTTTGCGTCGAAAATTGTCGTATTCATTGCGGTATTCATTACAACTTCGATCGTTACAATGAAAACAAAAAAAAAAAGATTGTCTTTTTATAAGACTTTTACACAATGAAAACAAAAGTTTACAACGCTCATCAAAACAAACGCAGAGGACGTTTATCACCCGCTGCTTGCGTGGGATCTTTGCCTGTGCCGAGGTTTATCCGTGGACCGCCTTTGATCTGGATCCGGTTGATGAAAAATTTGGCAGAGCTTCGTCTTCACCGAGGAAGTATTTGATTTGAAGCGCTGAAATCGACCAAGCGAAATCAGGGCTCTTCTCGAGATTAAGACCAAGCCTAATCTCAAGGGACGGACGGGAACGGGCGTCGGATCTCTCGAACTCTCCTTCTTTATGCCGAAGAACTCGCCAAGATCTGTCAACCCTCGCTGAAATTCGTGCTCCTTTGACTCCACAATCCGGCAGCACCTCCTCGTCTTGATAATCAATCGTCCCCCGCTGAAAGGAGACCATAGGTTTGTATTTATAGGGCTTCGGAAGCGGTTATTTGGATGAGAACAAGTAATTTGGCTCTATCTTCAGTTAACAACAGCCTAACCACGTTTGGAGATGATATCAGGTCAGTTAGAAACCCCTGGAACAGATAAATCCTGCAAAAACAACATAAAAACCGTCAAAACGCGTTTCGGGTTCCGTACTGCGCTTGCGCGGGTCGGATTGGTCTGTCCCGCAAAGTTGCGGGTCGGACTGGTCCGTCCCGCAAAGTTGCGGGTCGGACCAATCCGACCTGCGCTTGCGCGGGTCGGACTGATCCGACCCGCGCTTGCGCGGGTCGGTTTGTTCCGTCCTGCGTTCGCACAGTTTTGTCAACTTTTTCCTTTTATGTTCTCTTTCTTCCGAGACTTGTTCTTTTCGCGTGTTTGGTCGATTTGTTGACTTGTATGCTTCGCCGCAAGACCGATCGTCGAACGCGCGTTGCTTGTTGATCGATACGCGTTGACTGATCGGCATGCACGTGTTGACCGACGCGCACGAGCTGACCGACGCGCACGAGATGATTTGACGTGCGCTGACTGATTAGCGAATTTTCTTGACTCGCCTATTCATTGCTTCGAGTTTCGTGCGGGCTCTTATAGGCAATTTTAGACGCCTACACTTAGAACCCTCTTTACAGCATTCCAATGCTCTTTACCAGGATTCGCCATGTATCGACTAACCACTCCCACTGCTTGTGCAATGTCTGGCCTTGTACAAATCATCGCGAACATTAAGCTTCCCACTGCTGATGCATACGGTACTCGAGACATCTCCATCCTCTCTTCTTCACTGCTAGGACTCATACTGGAGGATAACTTGAAATTAACAGGAAGTGGGGTAGAAATTGACTTACAATCTTGCATGTTAAAACGTCGCAAGATTTTCTTCAAATAGTTCTTCTGAGAAAGCCAAATCTTCCTATTAACTCTGTCTCGGTAAATTTGCATCCCTAGAATCTTGTTTGCAGATCCTAAATCCTTCATTTCAAATTCCCTAGCCAACTGAGCCTTTAATTCTTTGATACGATCTTTGTTGGGACCTACAACCAACATGTCGTCAACATACAACAATAAGATAACAAAGTTATTTTCACTAAACCTCTTGAAATATGCACAAGGGTCTGAATTAAGTCTGTTGTATCCAAGGCTCATGATGAATGAATCAAATCTCTTGTACCAACACCTCGGCGCCTGCTTTAGACCGTACAGAGATTTGTTCAATCTGCAAACCAAGTTCTCTCTTTCTTTTTCTTCAAAACCTTCTGGTTAAGTTCCTAAGTCTTGTTCTTATGGAGAGCTTCAATTTCTTCCTGCATTGCTGCCATCCACAAAGATGCATCTGTGCCATTTATAGCTTCATGAAAAGTTGATGGCTCTCCATCTTCTGTTAGAAGACAGTATGCAACATTACTCTCCGTAATATACTCCGAGTGCCAAGTCGGTGGTCTTCTCTCACGAGTTGACCTTCGAACTTCTGGAGCCTCGGCCTCGACTGGTTCTTGTACATCATGCTCCGGTGTCGCTTCAGAAGAATTCGGATTATCTTCTACCTGAACAGCTGCAGTCTCTGAGTCCTTCCTCGAACTGCTTTCTTTCTCTTCACTTTGTAGTTGGTTCTCTACAAAGATAACATCTCTGCTGATGATAACCTTGTGGGCAGTGGGATCCCACAGGCGATACCCCTTTACTCCATCAGCATACCCCAAGAATATGCATTTTCTGGATTTTGAATCCAGCTTTGTAATTTCTTGAGTATTGTACATTACGTACACTGGACATCCAAATATATGGAGGTTGGAATAATCAGCTGGCTTGCCAGTCCACATCTCCATTGGCGTCTTCAATTGTATTGCAGTTGATGGAGATCGATTCACCACATAACAAGCGGTTTTTACTGCTTCCGCCCAAAAGACTTTTTCCAGATTTGCAGTAGCCAACATAGCTCTTGTTCTTTCCAACAGAGTTCTATTCATCCGCTCCGCCACTCCATTTTGTTGTGGAATATAAGCCGTACTGAATTGTCTTTTGATGCCTTCTTGCTTGCAGAATGCTAGGAATTCACCGTCTGTGTATTCTCCTCCATTATCTGTTCTCAAGCACTTGATCTTCTTCTCAGATTCAAGATCGACCCGCACTTTGTAGGTGATGCGGCATAAACATGTACCAAAATGGTTGCAAGTGCACAACCGTGTCAAGTTATAGTATTTAAGATATCGATCCCACGAGGAAGGTGTTTTGTAGGAGAAAATATGAAATCGGTTTTTATGTTGTGTACGTGACAAATAAGATTGGTGAGTGAATATGATTGTGAAGAGATCGAGAGAGTGAAAGTGGTGTGTGAATAGGTGCAAGTGTAAGTGAGAGTGGATTTAAAAAAGAATGAGTATGATCAATAAGGTG
>NW_017973795.1:0-11408 GCF_001876935.1 Asparagus officinalis
GCCAAAAATATATGAAAATAATGTATATAACTCCTATATGTGTCTAGTTTTCAGAACAATGATTGATTTTAAAAATAATGTATATAGCTCAAGTTATATCTAGAACATGCATAGTATATACAAACTGTACGTGTAGATCACGTTAACAGAATCAAGTGAATAATTGAGGGCCAACGATATCCAAAACTAGCCAACTAAGAAAATTGTTCCTATACTAGCCTAATTTAGGAAAAGTACTTTTATGCATGTAGGCTTCCTAGGGAGAGTTAATACTCTTTATAATTTAAAGGGGTCAGGATTCTAGACTCGTGCCAAGAATAGAAAATACCCATATATCTATCTAACTCTTTCAGGTACCAAACTTCATCAAATTGTAACAATAAATTGTGAAATTGAATCCTTGATAAACCTAGTCTCAAATTTCAAAATTTTCTTTAACTCAACTATAAATAGAAATTGAGTTACATGCAAAACATTGAAGGAGGATAGACTATACATCTAGTTAAATTTATTCACAAATTCAAACTAGTAAATAATCTCAAAGTAGAATAAAAATATATTTAAATGAAATATTTAAGAGTCTAGTTTCTAAAACAAAAAAATTTACTAGAAATGGACATTTGTTGCGTGAGTTATGGCAAAAATACCAAAAGGGTGACCTGCAAGAAATTTTCTGCACGAGATTGAGGTCTAATATCAACATGCAAGCCATACAATTACCAAATTAGTGAATATTCATAATAATTTGAACATAATGGAACTAAAAACAACTGATTTTTATGCTTTCCATGTTCATACGCATGAAGATCGCAACTTTAACAATATAAAGCGACATGCAAGAATGAATATCCATCTATACTCCACATGCAAAGTATTAACCCCTCAATTATAGTTCATGCATGATCAAGCTAACCCAGACATGTTAAACTTCAGATTCTAATCTCAAGAAGAAATATGCAAATGAAGTATTTTGAATGTTACCCAGGATTTGCTCTAGGTCCTTTCTCAAACAAGAATTCTTAAAGCTCCTTCTCTTTGCTTCTTCTTCTTTTTCTTCTTCTTCTTTTTCAATTTAAGAAAGAAAGTGCTTGTTAGAGAAATTGCAATGAATATTTAGGGATTTTCGGGGTTTATGGTTAGTTGCCCAACAGGAGAGGGGAGAGGTGAGGGATGGTGGAGTTTGGTGAAATGAAGAATATAATGAGCAGAGTGTGTAATGAAGGGCATAAATATGATAGCATGTGAAGAGATGTAATAATGAAAAGAAAGAGGTTTATTTTTAAAGCTTCCTCTCCACTCAGGGCTGCCAAAAAGATAAAAATATTATTTCTAGAGTGTTTTGAGTTAGGTATTTATCAAATTGGATTATTTTCAACCAAGACTTAAGACATGGTTAATTTGGGTTTCATGTTGAAGGATATGGTGAACCTTGAAACTTGATTAATTCCCTTAACCCAAACATACATATTCTTACATTCTCACAAATGTAGGTTTCAAAACTCATGCCAGTAAGATTATGAATTATTGATTCAGATTCAAGGTCAATACCAATAGTAGTATTCGACTACCATAAAATAGGAATATTACAACTATAAAACTTCATCACTAGAATACCCCGCTCAGTAAAGGGACAAGATATCATATGGGTAGTAGTTCCCTGCCTGACCAAGTTAGCATAATTCATACTATACAAGATATCGTATACCATGGAGAAATTGGCCAGCCTTTATATTAAAGAGATCGTGAAACTCCAAGGAGTTCCTGTATCCATTGTATGGATCAAGACCCCTGTTTCACCTTAAAATTTAGGAAGAGCCTACATAGAGCTTTAGGGGCTAGATTAAAGTTCAACACTTGAGAACATCCTTGGAGTTTGTATGCTAGATTTTGGAGGCAATTGGGCCATGCACTTTCTGTTGGTAGAGTCTACCTACAACAACAACTTCCATTTCAATTTTGGAGGCAATTGGGCCATGCACTTTCTGTTGGTAGAGTCTACCTACAACAACAACTTCCATTTCAACATCAACATGACACCGTGTGAAGCCCTATATGGGAGTCGATGCAAGTCCCCTATCTATTGAGAAGAAACTGATAACCATCAACTACTCAAACCTGGCTTAATCAAGGAGATGACAGAGAAGATCCAAATTATTCGACAATATTTGAGGAGGGCGCAAAGTAGAAAAAAGAGTTATACGGATCTTTAAGCAAGGACCTAGAGTTTCAAGTTCGTGATTATGTATTTCTAAAAGCTACACCAACCGAAGGTATATCAAGAAGTGTGTAGGCTATAAAAATTACCTTAATAACGGGAAGACCTAAAAACCTACCTGTATGGGTACGCCTACACAGAAGAGCCAAGAAAGCTCATTTTAATCGTCAAGCCTACCTTTAAGAGCTCAATTCCGCCTACATGCTTGACTCGCCAGCACGAATCGAGTCCACTCAAGCGCCAAGTTTGCCAGCATGAATCTAGCTCGTCTACGTGTCTAGGCAATTAGCAGTTCGCCTGCAAACTTGCCAAGCTTACCAGAGCACTAGGCGGCTATGATGTCACATACAGGGATGGACCTTCCCATTTTCCTCAACGTGAGGAGGGAGTATAGTACTCCGCACCCATCAAGTAGCCACTCACAGTACAAGTGAGAGGCATAACATCTCTCAAAAGTGCATGGTTGTTGGCCTCTTTTTTTTGATGATGTTTACAAAACAATTTACCACTAATGTTGATTGTCTAGTATTTGTGTTTTCTTATTTATTATAGACAAACAACGGTTTGGAGGATGGATGGATTACACCATAACGATCATATCAAATGGAGGTTGGCGGAATAGTGGTTGAAGCCTTGCTTTTCAAAGTTGAAGATCCAAGTTCAAGCTTCATCCAAGTTTACCAAGTTGAGCTACAATGAAGATTAAGATCAAGCTTGGATAATATTAGTTTAGGTTTATATTATGTGTGTTAGTAATTTAAGCTCAATCATATATACACACACATTATATTGGTTTCCTTGTATATATATGTATATGTTTCTTTATATATATATACGGCGGCGTCCTTAGGCGATTTTAGGCGATCCAGCGATTTTGGTGTCTCTCCGATATGGCTTCGGCCATACCAGAGCCGGAGAAGTCTTCAGGTTCAGGGATTCTTAGAACTCCCCTCAATCCAATAGGATCAACCGCAGCAAGGGAGGAGAGAAATCAAGAATGGATCAATGTAATTTCTCGTAAAAATAAATTTCGGAATTTTCCAAAATCTAATTCTAGATTTAAAGGAAATCCCCGTAATGATAAAATTGAAATGAATAAGGATTATGGTCGGATTCATCAAGCAGTGTCAAAAGATCTAGGTAATCAAGCAGGTATCTGGAAATTCAAATCTGTTGGATCCACATCATGGAAAGATATTTGTTCAATGGGTCGTGAGGTAAATCAAAATTGTTCTCTACAATACTTCCCTCCTTCTATTGACAGTAATGGAATTCAATATGCTTCTATTCCGAGATCTGAGATTCTTTTCAATGTCGACAAATGGAATAACACTTTGATTGGTTATGTTCTTGGGGACAAACCATTCTATTCTCATTTAAAAGGTTGTGTTGCTCGTCTATGGAAACTATCATGTTCTCTTGATATATATTCTCGTGAAAATGGTTTCTTTTTCTTCAAATTTGGTAGCAATGAAGAACTAAACAGAGTTCTTAACGGGGGGCCTTGGTTATTTGATGGCAGGTTAATAATCTTAAAAAAATGGTCTGAGAACATAGATTTAGAGAGAGAGCTTCTTACCTCGGTTCCTGTTTGGGTTAGACTCCCTTCGTTACATCTCAAACTTTGGTCAAATAATATTATTGGACGAATTGGAAGTCTTGTTGGTAATCCTCTTTATATTGACCGAGCAACAGCTACGGGTGAAAGATTAGCCTTCGCTAGATGTTTTGTGGAAATCTCATCTAAAGCAAAGCTTCCAAAAACTGTAAAGTTAGATTTGGGAAATGGAGAATGGTTAGAAACTACAGTGGAGTATGAATCTGTGTTTGGGGGAACTTCCATGGGAATAGAGTTTTCATAGTAAATCAGAGGTTCATCCACCACATAGTTGACTAGATTTGTCTCATCAACCCGGATCAACTTGCATTCTTCAATTGAATGTCCTTGATTTTTACAAAAAGTACAAAATTAGGAAGCTTCTTCTAGATAATTGGTTGACGAAATTTGCCATGAACGCCAATCCAAACATGGGTTAGGAGCTTCTACACAAACTCTTACCACACTCACTCGAGCCGTTAAGGTAGTGGATCGATCAAAGCATAGCGCATGACCAGGAAAATGACAGGAAAATGAGGGAATGAAACACATACTGGTGCAAATATAGCATCCTCCTTCACGTTATATAACAGTTTCCACCCCCAGGTTCTATATGGGAAGCCATTGATGTAAGTAGATTCACGAGCCAATACTGCAAGCATGTCGACGATGTATTCTTTGAATCTGAGAAGAATCGACCTCGAGTCCAAAGGGTGCGCCCATAATAAATTCTTGTTTGAGGTCCCATGAACTAACTGAAGAATAGCATACATCCCATGATGGTTTACTAGATATAGGAACTTAATCACAATAGCATCTTGGAAAATTTCTTCAGCCACTTGCAACTGCCCAAGAGTGAAGTTAACAGCTGGTTCGCCACCAATCGATCGATGAGATTCTTAGGTCCACTATAATGTTTGGTATGGCGTCAAATGCTACCACTGCTTTAGTATGGGATCTGATGAAACTTGGACCATATGGGGCTCCAACGAAGTTGGTATAGGATGGCCTATCTCCTCCAACGACATGATTAGATCACCGAGGAGGGACGATGAAGCTTCTGTGGCTCCTAGGGCAAGTAGGGCTAGGTTAGGGAGGGGGTGGTTGGTTTTGGGGGGATGGGAGTTTGAGATCCACCATGGTGATCGAGGATATCGAGGAGGAGGATTTGGTTTAGGAACTTGGGGATTCATAGAGGAAGATGTAATAGGGTTGTGTGGTTGATCTACCAGGGTAGAGTAGGTGGGAAGGTGAGTGTGGGTCAACCATGCTGACGTGGCCGACGAAGGAAAGGTCTGATAGATAGCCCCTAGTGGGGGACAAGCGAAGGTGGGTGGGGGAAAGGTAGAATCGCTCCCTCTGGGGGGGAGAGAAAGAGGAGGGAGAATGTGAGGGAGGGAATTCTAGGTTATATACATGTTTGACAAACATGCACATCAAGCAATATGCAATATATGATCATGAATGAACAACTATGTCAATAGTTTGTGTCATGATTTGTGATGGCAAAATGGTTAGCTAAAATTAGGTCCAAATTGTTCAAACATGTGGTCATTTTACTTGTATATGAATATACCTCCTAAAACATCGAGTTTGGCATGAATTAGGTGACTACAAATGAAGCTATACACATAGATGCATGACATGCACAAACTAGCGTACAGCTCGCATTGGAAAATACGTACATAAGATTATTTGAGAGCCTAAAAGATGCCAAAAATATATGAAAATAATGTATATAACTCCTATATGTGTCTAGTTTTCAGAACAATGATTGATTTGAAAAATAATGTATATAGCTCAAGTTATATCTAGAACATGCATAGTATATACAAACTGTACGTGTGGATCACGTTAACAGAATCAAGTGAATAATTGAGGGCCAACGATATCCAAAACTAGCCAACTAAGAAAATTGTTCCTATACTAGCCTAATTTAGGAAAAGTACTTTTATGCATGTAGGCTTCCTAGGGAGAGTTAATACTCTTTATAATTTAAAGGGGTCAGGATTCTAGACTCGTGCCAAGAATAGAAAATACCCATATATCTATCTAACTCTTTCAGGTACCAAACTTCATCAAATTGTAACCATAAATTGTGAAATAGAATCCTTGATAAACCTAGTCTCAAATTTCAAAATTTTCTTTAACTCAACTATAAATAGAAATTGAGTTACATGCAAAACATTGAAGGAGGATAGACTATACATCTAGTTAAATTTATTCACAAATTCAAACTAGTAAATAATCTCAAAGTAGAATAAAAATATATTTAAATGAAATATTTAAGAGTCTAGTTTCTAAAACAAAAAAATTTACTAGAAATGGACATTTGTTGCGTGAGTTATGGCAAAAATACCAATAGGGTGACCTGTGAAATGAAGAATATAATGAGCAGAGTGTGTAATGAAGGGCATAAATATGATAGCATGTGAAGAGATGTAATAATGAAAAGAAAGAGGTTTATTTTTAAAGCTTCCTCTCCACTCATGGCTGCCAAAAAGATAAAAATATTATAGCTAGAGTGTTTTGAGTTAGGTATTTATCAAATTGGATTATTTTCAACCAAGACTTAAGACATGGTTAATTTGGGTTTCATGTTGAACGATATGGTGAACCTTGAAACTTGATTAATTCCCTTAACCCAAACATACATATTCTTACATTCTCACAAATGTAGGTTTCAAAACTCATGCAAGTAAGATTATGAATTATTGATTCAGATTCAAGGTCAATACCAATAGTAGTATTCGACTACCAGAAAATAGGAATATTACAACTATAAAACTTCATCACTAGAATACCCAGCTCAGTAAAGGGACAAGATATCATATGGGTAGTAGTTCCCTGCCTGACCAAGTTAGCATAATTCATACTATACAAGATATCGTATACCATGGAGAAATTGGCCAGCCTTTATGTTAAAGAGATCGTGAAACTCCAAGGAGTTCCTGTATCCATTGTATGGATCAAGACCCCTGTTTCACCTTAAAATTTAGGAAGAGCCTACATAGAGCTTTAGGGGCTAGATTAAAGTTCAACACTTGAGAACATCCTTGGAGTTTGTATGCTAGATTTTGGAGGCAATTGGGCCATGCACTTTCTGTTGGTAGAGTCTACCTACAACAACAACTTCCATTTCAGCATCAACATGACACCGTGTGAAGCCCTATATGGGAGTCGATGCAAGTCACCTATCTATTGAGAAGAAACTGATAACCATCAACTACTCAAACCTGGCTTAATCAAGGAGATGACAGAGAAGATCCAAATTATTCGACAATATTTGAGGAGGGCGCAAAGTAGAAAAAAGAGTTATACGGATCATTAAGCAAGGACCTAGAGTTTCAAGTTCGTGATTATGTATTTCTAAAAGCTACACCAACCGAAGGTATATCAAGAAGTGTGTAGGCTATAAAAATTACCTTAATAACGGGAAGACCTAAAAACCTACCTGTATGGGTACGCCTACACATAGAAGAGCCAAGCAAGCTCATTTTAATCGTCAAGCCTACCGTTAAGAGCTCAATTCCGCCTACATGCTTGACTCGCCAGCACGAATCGAGTCCACTCAAGCGCTAAGTTTGCCAGCATGAATCTAGCTCGTCTACGTGTCTAGGCAATTAACAGTTCGCCTGCAAACTTGCCAAGCTTACCAGAGCACTAGGCGGCTATGATGTCACATACAGGGATGGGCCTTCCCATTTTCCTCAACGTGAGGAGGGAGTATAGTACTCCGCACCCATCAAGTAGCCACTCACAGTACAAGTAAGAGGCATAACATCTCTAAAAAGTGCATGGTTGTTAGCCTCTTTTTTTTTATGATGTTTAACAAATAATTTACCACTAATGTTGATTGTCTAGTATTTGTGTTTTCTTATTTATTATAGACAAACAACGGTTTGGAGGATGGATGGATTACACCATAACGATCATATCAAATGGAGGTTGGCGGAATAGTGGTTGAAGCCTTGCTTTTCAAAGTTGAAGATCCAAGTTCAAGCTTCATCCAAGTTTACCAAGTTGAGCTACAATGAAGATTAAGATCAAGCTTGGATAATATTAGTTTAGGTTTATATTATGCGTGTTAGTAATTTAAGCTCAATCATATATACACACACATTATATTGGTTTCCTTGTATATATAGTTATATATATATATTGTAACACCCCGCCCGAGAATTCCGGAGTCGGTACGATATTAGATCTGATGGACTAGCCTCACAAATCACCATATGTCTTTTCAGCACGTTTTGTCCTCACTCACGCGCTCCCTGGAAAACTTTCCAGGGGGTCACCCATCCTAGAATTTCTCCAGATCAAGCACGTTTAACTTTAGAGTTTCTAAGAGTTGGGTTTCTGAAAAGAAGATGCATATTGGTGGTATGAGTATTCCAATCAAATCTATCAATACTAATCACATCACCCTCTCAAGGGTTGGGGTATTACAAACTCCCCCACTTAAACTCACAACATCCTCGTTATGCCAAATTATATCATCCAATACCGTACCATTAGTGTGAGATTCTAGAGGTGGCTCCTACGGCCTCAAGAGGTGGCTCCCGCCCTCTCGACGTAGCACTTTGCGCCGCATAGCACTTAGCTCTCACAATTCCGGTTAGCTTGGCTCTGTTACCATTTGTAACGCCCCGCCCCGGAATCCCGGAGTTGGTACGCTATTAGATCTGATGGATTGTCCTCACAAACCACCACATGTCTTTTCAGCACGTTTTGTCCTCACTCACGCGCTCCCTGGAAAACTTCCTGAGGGTCACTCATCCTAGAATTTTTCCAAGCTAAGCACGTTTAACTTTGGAGTTTTTAAGAGTTGGGTTCCCGAAAAGAAGATGCATCTTGATGGTATGAGTATTCTAATCAAATCTATCAATACCCATGTCTTTTCAGCACGTTTTGTCCTCACTCACGCGCTCCCTGGAAAACTTCCTAGGGGGTCACCCATCGTAGAATTTCTCCTGGCCAAGTACGCTTAACTTTGGACTTTCTAAGAGTTAGGTTCCCAAAAAGAAGATGCATATTGGTGGTATGAGTATTCTAATCAAATCTATCAATACTAATCACATCACCCTCTCAAGGGTTGGGGTATTACATATATACAAAATACAAGATTGAGAAGTTTGACCGTGATGTCAATTTCAATCTTTGGCAAGTGAAGATGCATGTTATTCTTGTTCAGCAAGGATTACGAGAGGCTTTGTTGGGAAACGGTAAGTTGCCAGTATTTATGACAGATGATGAAAAGTTCGAGATGGATGAAAAGGTGTTAACTTTAATCCCATTGTGTTTGTCAAACAAGGTTCTTTGGGAATTGTGCATAAGAAGAGCACAGTGGGCCTATGGCTTAATTTAGAATCTCTTTACATGACAGAAACCCTTGCCAGCTGACTGCACTTGAAACAAAGATTATTTATGCTCTGCATGATTAAAGATACATCTATTAAATCACATCTTGATGAATTAACTTTTATTATTATGGATTTGAAGAATGTAGGTGTAAAGGTAGAATATGAAGATCAGATTTTGTTATTGTTATGTTCGTTACCACCCCTTGACAAGCACTTTAGGAAAACTATGATATATGGCAGAGATTGATGGAAGATGTGAAGTCATCTTTACTCTCGAAAGAGTTGAGGGATAATGAGTTGACTGGATCTAGTGATAGTAAAGTCAAAACCTTACATGTTTGAGGTAGAACATAGAGTGTGGTTTAAACAATAAAAATAAGTCAAGGTTGAAGTTGAAGATTAAGAGCAAATTCTGTAACTATTACAAGAAGAAAGGCCATGTCATTAACGAGTGTTGGAAACTTCAAGATAAAAAAAGAAGAAAAATCAGGTCAAAGAAGACTCTGCGTAGGCTAGTATTGTCGAGGATGATTCTGATAGTTTTGTTCTCTTGGCTACAAATTCAAGTAGATCCAAGGATGATTGGATCTTACACTTATTGTACCTATCATATATGGTCTAATAGAAATTGGTTTTCCACCTAAAATCAGCTGTAGGTAGAATTATCCTTATGGGAAACGATTCTCATTGTAAAGTGATTAGCATTTATAAATTTGAAGTTAGAACGTATGTGTAAAACCCCAAAATTTTGAATGCGTTATGATAAATAGTAATAAAAATATTATATAACAATAAATAACATATTTTGATGCTTGAGTATGCTAGGAATTGATTTGAGATCAATTCAATGTATATACGTGAATATACGAGTGTAAATGCTCAAATCACGCATGTGACCAACTAAACGTTTAGGTCTTTTACACACTAATACAGTTAGAGTATGTGAACACTCAAAGCTAAAGTTGTAGGTCTCTTCGACAGCCTTCCAACAAATCTTAAATCACCTCATCCCGAGGCCGAATAAGAAAGTTATAGCTAAAATGCATAACATATACGTGTATTATATAATGTAGCGTATTTTACTGTGTGTATAGCACTGTAGCAGCAAAAATCTATTCGACATTATAGCACGAGATACTGTAGTAACACTGTAGTTGATTGGAACTGTAGTAGAACAACTGCATCTCTAATCGGAGAATGCTGTAGCTGATTTTTTAAGTTACTGTAGATTTATTTAAAATTACTGTAGCGAAGGTGCAGCTTCTTCGGCGACAACAGAACTACGTGTTTTCTGGAGCCAATCGGCGTTGTCTGACATCGCGCGGTAGTACGGGATGACATGCTCCTCTCTTTAGCTTGATTTAGGGTTGATTAGTACTTAAAAAAGAAAAAAGAAGAAGATAAAAACTGAGAACGAGTTTTGAGTTCTCAGTTACAGTAACTCATTTTTCTCCAAGAAACCTCTGTCAAAGAACACAACCCCAAAACCCTCTATCAATTTCCAAACTCTCCACAACAACCACATCTTTCTCCTCTCTTCCTCCTGTAGTTTCTAATTTCTCCTGTGACATGGTGAAGAGGAAACAAATTGTTTCCTGTGGCATTTTTGGAGAAAACAGGGGATAGCTCTTGCAGTGAAGGGGGATCTCATGGGAACTTTCATTTGGGAATTTTTAGCAACACCCTAAGGCAAGATTACCCTCATCCAAACATCCCCTATAATTTAGTTGAATTGATGAGAAATTAAAAATGATGATATTCTCATGGTTGAGCTCAAACCATTATGTTAAAGTAAAATTTGATTTTGATGATAATTTTGATCCAACGCTAAAACCGAATATTTTGTGTTTTTACCGTTGGAATTAGATTTGTGATCATGATCATTAGGGTTAAAATTAATTTTATTAATTATGTTGTTATCATGTTAAAATCATGTTAGAAAGAATTCTCAAGGAATAATCAAGTGAAGTATTATCTCTGTTAATTGTTTGTGATTATTTGAATAATAAAATCTTATTTAAGTGAATTATTGCCTCTGTTAATTGTATAAACCTTATCATGGATAATTAATCACTTTGATAATTTATGTGTAAATTAATTGATTAATTGTGATGCTAAATTCTAATTTGATTTACCCTAAAAGTTTATTTATTTACAAGTATAATTATACTGCTAAGTGGGAATCAAATTGTGATATTGTTGCATGAATTATGAGGATAAGAATCAATGAGTT
>NW_017973796.1:0-13280 GCF_001876935.1 Asparagus officinalis
ATGTACTCCCTAATAAGAGAGATTAATTCTTCTTTCTCATCGGGTAGGAGACTGTCGCTAATGAATATCAGTTTAGGATTTTCCTTAGTTCCCATATTCACCTGGAGTACTTGATCTTCGGTAGGAGGCTCTCTTTGTTCGAACCTATCACCATACTGCATGTTTAGGTGATGAACCCAAGGATCTTCCCATGTCGGCATCTGGTCGTCTTCCTCTATTGCGGTAGGATCGACCGTGACCATGTTTGACATCAACCTTTTGAACGTCTCGCCAAGGCTAGTGTCGGAACCCCCAGCCGAAGAGTCGGAAGAGTATCCTTTTCTAGCTTTGTTAGCGATCTGATCAATGATTTGCCAGCAACATTCGTCGTCGGACGAGGAGACGTAGCCGAGACCTCTTTTATAGCGATAATAATCGTCGGGTTTTCCCTTCGGTACATAGGCCATTCGAGGTGGAACTCGTGGGCCTCGACCAAAGAAAAGACCTTCTCCGAGTGTGAAATCATACCCATACTTTTCCATCATATCGCGCGCTTTTGCGTCATATCTGAATAGATGAGGAGCAGGTTTATCTTCATCTTCTTCTTCTTCTAAGAAGTGATCGGGTGTCGGAGCTTCTTTTCCTTTGCCGTAGACGACTTCTTTTCCACTCCATCTTCCCGCGGGGATGACAAGCGTCGCTCCGCATGGATCTTGTACCTGCTTTTTCGTCAGACAAAATGACTGAAGAGGCATATGCAGGTCAGGGTTATCACAAAGCTCTTTAGTGACGTCATCAAGACACATCGAATACTCTAAATCATCGTTTATTGATAGTTCTTCGGCAAGTTGCCAGTTACAACTATTCTCCGATGATTCATCATCGTCAAGATTGATTACAATGGGTACAATGTCATTAAGTACAAAACCACCATCGTAATCAAGCCCAGTTTCGGTATCAGCTTCATCTCCGCTGTCCGTTCCTTGGGCCGGTGATTCAGTATCGGATTCAGCGCCGTATAGAAGGGAATCGGTGAAATAGTTTTCCAATCCCTTAAACGGTTGCTTATCCGCGACCACCGTCTTGACCTCATTATTTGAGTCTATGTACTTGAGGCATTGATGCAGAGTTGACGGAACTATAAGGTTACCGTGGATCCAAGGTCGACCCAACAGCAAATTATAGGACGTTTCTGCATCAATTACATAACAAGTAACTTCCGATTTTAAATCTCCGATCTGGCACTTGATTCGGATCTTCCCCAAGGGTCTAGACCCGCTGGTGTTGAATCCATAAATCGTAGTGCCAGTGGAGGCTAATTTACTCGTCGGGATTCCGAGATGATGCATCAATCGGAATGGCATTATGCTAACAGCGGAACCCGGATCAACTTGGATCCGGTTGACCATGCTGGAGCCAATGTGCCCGGTGAAGTACAAGGGCCGATCATGCTTCGAGTTCTTTGTTTGCATATCCTCTTTAGTGAAAGAGATGCATGGAAAATGATGCGCCGCTAGGTTGCAATGCTGAGCTGACGGCTCTGGCCCTTCAGGGGATGGCTTGATCCGAGTTAGAAAAGCTTCAGAATCGCTCAAGGCCTCTTGCAACGCTTTCCTTGTGTCCTTTGAAAGGCGCAACAACTCATATAGGGTTATCCTAGCCGGGATGTTGGCCAACTGCGCCATGATGTCGAAATGAGGCGGTGAGCTCGTATTTCCCGGTTTGTCTCTCCCAATCGGATGATTGAATCGAGACTGCCTCGGGTTTTGGGTCTCCTGGCGTAAAGGCTCTTTTCCTTTCTCCTTCTGTTGGACTCTTTCCGCGGCTATAGGCGTCGGGGGAATTGCTGCTATTCCCAGTTCTGCCAACGTCTTGGACGGAGGAGTGTTGGTACCTAATTGCTCGGAAGCATCCGGGTACTTGTAGTGGTACTCGTTCCCGCTCCGAGTGGCGAATGTTTCCTGCTCATCTTCAGAAAGTGGGAAGGCCGGAATTCCGTCATCGTCTCTTCCTGGAATAGCGGACACCCCATAACAAGATCTGCCTTTCCCTTTCGATTTCTTCTTGGAAGAGGTCCCAGTCCACTGTTCGTCTCCGATCAGATCTGGATGAACCCAAAGAATCTCGCCATTAGGGGCTGTGTGTGGCACGAGTCCTTTCTGGCGCTGCTTGTGAGGATCATCGTTCACCGTCTTCACTGCTGCTTTTATTACCGGCTCAAGCTGGAACTGGTTCACGGGAAAGGAGCCGAAGCTAATCGTGACTGCATTCGCACCCACTTTCTTCTCCTTTGGCTGCTTCATTGTGATGACTCCGACGTCGATGAGAGCCTGGATCTTGTCCTTAAGAGCATAGCATACCTTGGTGGGGTGGTGCACCGCTCTGTGGAATGCACAGTACTTCGGATCATTAATCCTCTTGGCATCTTCTTGATCCTGAATCGGTGGCAACTTGATCTTGTTGTTCTGAACGAGGTATTTGAAGATACCCGGGATTTCATCCTCCTTGAACGAGTAGGTCTTTGGGAACCTCGGCTCCGCGGCCTTTTGCCTTTGGGGCTGTTGTTGCCATCTCGATTGTTGAGGCGCCCTCTGTTGCTGCTGTGGCTGTTGCGGCTGTGCTTGCACCTCAAACACTTGATTCGCATCTACAGCATTTGCTTGTGTTTTCCCCTTACCCCTAGGGGTAAAGTTCTTCTGTTGTGGGACACTGTTTGGTATTTGGCCCCTTTCAGCCTTCTTCCTTTTGAGGAGTCGCTCGGCTCTTTCCCCTCTCACCTTCAAGTCTTTCCAGGTCGTTGGCGGTGCCGTTCCCATGGCTTCAAGGATGTCCAATGTTAAATTGTTGTGGCAAGTTTCGAGGATGAATTCCTCGCTGACCGGGTCCCTGCAATTCATAGCTTTGTTCCGGAATCTCTTCACGAAGTTTTCAACCGTCTCGCCATTCTTCTGTTTTTCATCGAACAGCGTGCCGATCGAAACCTCGGTGTCATCATCAAAGAAATTGGTCAAGAACATGTCCTCCATGTCATCCCAGCCGTTGATACTTCCGGGCTTGAGACGGCGGTACCAGTCGAAGGCAGCTCCGCGAAGAGTGCCGACGAATGACCGCACCATGAGGGGCTCATTTCCGGAAATAATTCCTAAATGAGACTTGAAGTAGATTAAATGTTGGGTAGGGGAACCCTTTCCATCAAACGGCGTAAAGTTAATGAGATTAAACTTTGCCGGATATGGAATGGATTCCCACTCCCTCGGATATGGACACGGTATACCTGACCTTTTTACCTCTTGAGCATTCATCAATGCATTGATTTTGCTCTCCAAGTCTTTCATCTTTTTGTCTTCACTCGTTTCTATTTTCGAGTGGTTTTGGGGAGAGGTAATGTGGTCTTCTTTGGCATTATCATCTACCGGACCACTTCCGTTGTCGTTGTTGACAGGAGGAATAATGACATTATTCCCTTCCCGTTCATTCTCTTCTTGGTTCTGATGATTGGGTCGAGTGGGCTCCTCTTGATGAGTTGTCAAAGCTGCGAGTTGCTGATCGTGCATCTCCCTCATCCGCTGTAGGGTCATTTCCATCTCGAATTTGAAAGCTTCTTTCTGCCGAGTTAGGGCGTCTTCAAGCATTTTGTTCATTTGTTCGGCACTGATCATGAGTGATTCGTACGGCTGGCCCGCACTTGAAGCCGTGTCATCTGATGCGACGGCGGAGCAGGTATCTGAATCAGCATCTGATTCTTCTTCTTCCAGAGAGAGGCCCTTTGGTACTCTTTGGTAGCCCTTCCGGCCGCTGGTTCCGGGCCGCATCCGTGCTATACACCGGGATACCTCAGCGAGCTGTTCTATGCTGAAGTGTGGTGTTGATTCCCCTCGGCCGGTCATGTTGACCGACACTCTTGAATACTCGTCTTTTTGGCGGAGCAATTTCTTCTTGTGGAAATGCCTCGGCTTGGAGAGTCTCTCGAACACCGAGATTCTTCTTGGGGGACTGTTGCAGCGGCATTCCGACAGCACCGTCTTGATGATACTTGCACACGGGCATTGGGACTTCATATCCTGCACATATCTCTTTCGAGATTTACCCACACCCCCAGCTCTGTAGTACAACTCATCAGCTTGATAGCTGGAGCACCCTACAGAGTGTTGGTGGGTGTCCCTTAGTATAACACTCTCATCTTCAGATGAGTGTGCTTCCCCTTGGGAATGCAACACTTGGTTAGTTTTATCAAGAGTGGCCCGTTCAATCTTACGCTTTTGTGAGCGTATGAACTGAACGGGCTCTTTTAATTCGACTCGCAATCCGATGCGGTCGGTGATAGGGGCTTTCCCTTTGTTTTCTTTATTGGGGGGATTAAATCGACCCCCAGTCTGATTTGAAACTTGGGGACCTTTCAATGGTCCCAGTCGTTCTTTGACGGGTACTCTACCTCGATTCGCCGGTAAGGGACCGAGGTGACCTGTCAAAGGAACCTGGGATCTTGAATGATCCCCTTTCTTACTTGGCGCCGTTGAAGGTGCCGGGATAGTAGAAACATGACCTGATTTGGAGGAGCTTTGGGCGATGGTTTCACCCTTCTTTGCTGGAAGTGTTGGTTTCGATTTGGGAACCCACACCCGTTTGCTTGTGGTCGGCGCTTTGACCGCCGTTTCTTGCTGCATTTCTTCCGCCTTCTTTAGGAGGAGTCGGGCATGCGCAAGTAAAGCACGGCGCTTCTTGATTCGCTCCTCGAGCGTGGAGCGGTTCCTCTTGACACGGATCCACTCACTCGCTTCTGTTTTGGAGGGGAGGTTGATTGCTTGCCGTTGCTCTTGTCGCTGCCTTGACTTCAAGTCCTCTGCATAGCGCACTCCATCTTTTGACTCCCTGGCCTTGGCGAGTTGTTGAGCAAGGCGTTGACGACGCCTTTGGAGTGCCCTTTTGGACAGAATCGGAGTTGCATCATCCATCGCCTTTGAGGTTGATGGGAGAGCTGGATTTGCTGTCTTGACCATGCTGAGCAACATGGGGACGTTGCGTGGTGCAAAGGCAGCGGAGGGCTCTTGGTTCTTTGAGTTGGAAGTCCCACGAACGTTCTTGGAAGCGGATGTCTTCTTGCGCCGGTTCGGGGAGGCAGATCTGGAGGAGGAAGAGGAGAGGTATTCTTCGAACTTCTTCTGGTCGAACTCGTATTCGACCTCTTCATTCACCCGGATCTTGAAGGCCGGTTGCGTCACGACGATCTCGGGGGCGAGATCGTTGGCTCCCACTGTGGTCGCCAGCTTGTTTTCGGTAAAAGTCGCTGTTTTCATTGATATTCTCTTTTTGAGATCTGTTACAACTTCAAGCGTTACAACAGAATAAAATGAAAACAAAAGATATTACAACTTAAACGAAAATAAACACGAGGTCCCGGTTTGGTGCGGTCTCGCTTGCGTGGGTTGTTGGCCTGTGACGGGGATGTTGATATCCGTGGACCGCCGACTCTTCAAGATCTCTTTTCCGGTATAATCCGGCAGAGTTTCGTCTATCCGCGAAGGGATATAGAAACAGAACCCCGTCGATCCGCGTGAGATCTCAGAGGTGTAAAGCTTATGTCTCGGCTAAAACGAGGCACTAGCTCTCCTTTGTATCACCGCTAAGGGCAACACTAAGGGAAAAGAAGGGGGGTGAATGAAGGGCTGATGAAGAAATCCTTACTCCTCAATCCGGCAGGGCTTCGCCGCTCTCTTAGAAAACCCCGACTCCTTCCTCCGGCAGGGCTTCGCCGCTCCTCTCTGGAATTTCAGATCTCAAAGGCTAAAGCTCTAGATCTGAAATTTCTCTCCCAAAACCAAGGCCAAGAGAATGGAGGCCCTAGGGGCCTATTTATAGGAAAAGGAGAGGGGTAGGGGGCTGGTTGAGGACACCCCCTAGGGGGGTGTCTCGGCTCCAAAACCGAGACACCCCTTGGGGTGTCTCGGCCATGGCCGAGACACCCCCCATGGGGTGTCTCGGCCAAGGCCGAGACAACCCCTTGGGGTTGTCTCGGCCTGGCCGAGACACCCCTGGGGTGTCTTGGTTTTGCCAAGACACCCCTCGGGTGTTTCGAGCTTGCCAAGACACCCCCGGGTGCCCCAGTTCAGTCCGAGGCCTTTCCGGGTGTGTTTGCCGTTGATTCGTCGTCCAAACTCGGATTTAGTTGATTTCGGATGCGTTGGAATTCCGACGAAGAGCTCTGTTAGCCCCCATGGTTGGATTATCAGTGTGATGATCAGGACATGACAGGTGTTGCTCCTTTTGCAGTGGTTGCGGGGTTCTCGGTCAGTCCGTATCCCTGTTGTTCTGAAACTCTGTCGGCTCACGTAGCTCGTCGATTCACTTCAGGCGCTCACCAACGTCAATTGGACTCTTGTGAACCGGGTAGTGACGTTCATCGTCATTCCCTAACACTGAGCTGTTCGTGGGGACCTATCGGCAATTTTTGATGCCTACAGTAACATTGGGGTTGGCAACATTATATATGGAAGAAACATCACAAGCTGTGAAGAGAAGATTAATTTATTGAAATCTTGGGACTTAAGAGCAAAATTCAATAATACGCTCGAGCTTGCATTTGCTTCAGAAGAGAAGATGCAAAATCTAGATGATGTGCTAACAAAATTTATAGAACCACTGCAAGAAGAAGTTGGAGCACATTCCTCAAATCAAGATCAAATGGTGGACACTCAAGCTCCCGCACACATCTCACATACAATGGAGCACATTCCTCAGATTATAGTTCGTGATCCTGATAGAGCTGCAAGGACTAAAGGTCGTCCACGCAATGTAAATAGAATCCAGTCAGGTTTAGAACAAGCACAAGAAAAGAGAGAAAGGAAAAAAACGTATATGTAGCAGATGTGGTGAGCTCGGGCATTATAGAACTAGCTGTAAAGTCAACTTGCCAAGGTATAGTTAATATTTTTCATGAAAGTTCATAACACATAATTTTTGCCTTGGTACAATTATATGATTAATTTGTCATGTGATTTTTTTCATGAAAGTTCATAACACATAATTTTTGCCTTGGTACAATTATATGATTAATTTGTCATGTGATTTGCAGCTAAACGAAAATATTATGATTAATTTGTCATGTGATTTGCAGCTAAACGAAAATATGTCTGGATTCTTGAGCTCCACATGCATGAATTTGTTCATGTAAGTATGTTGGAATTTGTTCCCTTTTTGCGACGGTCATATGGTAGCCGCGTTAATGTTCAATTTAGTTTTTCGAGATAATATATAGCATTACCCTCCACTTAGATATCACAACTTATTAAGAAGGGCATATTGTCATCCGTCTGCATTCCTTTTTCCATACCATGTTTTATAGAAAGAATACAGGAGTCGTTTTAACAAGATGCATATTCTAGCTGTAGATAAGAAATTATTACCATGCATTGTCCATACTTATGAATATCAGCTCAAGCTTACAAGTAGCCTGAAATAATGACATCTCTGTTGCCATCTTTTATCTGCAAGTCATTGGACCTCTCTTGATTGCTGCTGTTGCCTTCCTCATTAGAAGTTGTGATAGTTGCTTCCTTTTTCAGCTTGTGGTTATTGTCGTATGATCCGTGTTTTATTTTTTTCTGTTTAGTTCCATTATATATGTTCTATGTTTTGATCGTTTTCATTTTACTTTCAAACTTATTTTTTCCAAGAAGATGATGAATAGAACTGAGACTAGCAAAGAGAACATCCAAGTAGCTTAGACTGTGTATGGTTCTTTCCTGTTATTTTTTTTTCTATGGGACTAGCAAAGAGAACATCCAAGTAGCTTAGACTGTGTATGGTTCTTTCCTGTTATTTTTTTTTCTATGGTGGAAAGAAGACTAGTTTTTAGGAACATTAGACTGTGTATGGTTCTTTCCTGTTATTTTTTTTTCTATGGTGGAAAGAAGACTAGTTTTTAGGAACATGTACTGATTGCAAACTCTCATGAACCTATCTGTATATCTTCGTGGAGGACATTTGCTACTCTTTTCCAAAACAAGAGGGGCATGTTGTAGTTTCTAATTACTGCTTTGTACTTCTGACTTCAAATTTAGCTGTGTGTGCTTATATCTTACTATTTGGAGCCTGAAAGTGGAGGACAATGAGTTGTAACTATTTTTGTTTTGAAACAAGAAAATGTATCTAATTTGTGAGAGTTCTTGAATGTATTATATTATGGTCGATACATTTGTGCTGCATATGTGTTTATCATTTGCTATTAAGTGTTGTACTGTACTAAGTATTATCAAATTCTTATTTTAATTGTTGCATCAGAAGATCAACATGATGAGGAACTAGCCGGTCATATAGATATTATAAGAAAGAAGAAATTGGAAGGTGGTCTTATATAAGGTTCTACAAGTCAATTTGCGGAATTCCATAGATCAATCAAAACAGGAAGTCAAATTCTAAGAAACTGGCTCTAATAGCAATTCCTAAGAAGTATATTCATGATCCATATTAAGAGAGGAGTGAAACCAGCAAGGGAGATCCTATGAATGTTTAAAGTTTAAATAAAGTAACTATGTCACAAACTGTTAACTAAGCAACGTCTGAGGCTCCATGCAATTAGCTGTTTAATAATTTCCCACTTGCAGTGAATTGGAAAAGAGAAGCTTATGTTGAACATAGATATGGCTTCAATGATATCTATTGAAAAATTAGTCTTTGAGATACATCATTTAGCTATTAATCGGGACAGAGTCAGGGATTCACATGAGAATCCTCCAACTTCAACCTATCCAAATCCAGATAATACTAGACTTACAAAAATTACATATCAGTGCCAGCTCTGACTCTGATGCTTCCAGCTTCCACCCCCTGATACTCTAGAACTTAGTACAGCACTGCGCCAATGCAGCTTAATAGCTTCAACTTATAATAAGCACAAATCCAATAACATCAAACTGATAACATTATTATTTACAAAGTACTAACTGATAACAAATCCAATAATACGTTCTCACACCCTACTTAGCACAAATCCAATAAAAATACCAACTAAAAGAACAAATATAATAAGCTTCAACAAATCCATAATATCAATATCAATCTTTCTCTTTTCCTGCACTTCTCCACTTGACACGGCTCTTGAAACTTGCGGCGTTGCGCTCCACTGCTTCATCTGAACAAGCTCTGTCTTTGAACCTTCAAACTCCTCTTCATCAGATACCCATTTGAAGAATCCACAATTACTCACTTTCCAATTAGTGCATCCAAAAAACAATCGACCAATGTTCGTCTTAGTTCCAGATCTGGAGAGTATAGCCCTCCTTCCATAATGGTACAACAGTACATAACGATTGCTTGAAGATGACTCCATGATCCACGGCTTCAGATACAAAAGTTTGCATATTCATAGCAAATGGTGAATAATAATTGGCAAAATAATAAAAACACACTAAGATGGCAAAATAATACCTGACGCTTATTTATTTCTTTTTCTCTGTGCATACTTGTGCGTCCATGCATGTGTGCTTTTAGTTTTATGTGCAGGTGTGAACTAGTTCGCTTTATATTTGTTAGACACCTTCCCGTTATGTAGTCTTCATATTACTGACACCATTTGAACACATTATTTCATTAATGAGACTGCTTTGTTCAGTGTAGTTCATTTTTCTTATCATCCTCATCATTCTAATACTGTAAACACACATAGATATATTTTTCTTTTCCAAATTTGCTTGTTGGTTCTATGTCACAATCTTACTATTGTGTTCATGTTAGTAAATTCAACTCCTGTGCAAGTTGAGAAACATATACTTAGTTTTGATTGCAGCGTATTTATTGTGTACTTTTGAAGTTCGTATGACTTGAAACCTGGAGAGGCTGTTCCCGTGAAGTTCTCCATGAGCGGGGTGCTTTTGTTTGGTTGATTTTTGACTGTATTGTCCTCGTGTAAGTGGATTTTGTAAAGAATTTCATCTTAGAGTGATTTGAATTTCACAGAGGGACGAAGTCAGGAAATAAAGATGTTACTTTTAGTATTGAACTACAAAATATCCGATGCGATGTTACTTTTAGTATTGAACTGCAAAATGATCAGATACAGAGAAAAATTACTGATGGCTCTCCATTAACAGAAGGAATAAGAAAGGGGTCCAAGATACAATTTCTTTCGGAAACAATGATAAAAAGTGTATAAAAACAATCGTGGAATCCGATTATAACGAGAACTCAGGAAGATTAAATATTAGAAAATAGAGGTATGAAAATACGCAATTCGGCTTAAATCAACTGATACCTAGTAAATAATATATCTATATGTACCACATGCATGTGCGTTTTAACTAAAATAAGTATAAACATCAACATATTTAAAGACAGCTCCTATTGCCAATTGACTTTTCTTCGCATAAAGAATGATATAGCTTTTATCAGAATTTTTTTAGACCACGAACTTTTCATGTAACTGATTAACTATCTCTTATGATTTAATGAAAAAATATATTTTAAAAAGTAATTAAATATTACATTAAGTTAGGTGTATTGTTTTTGTTTTCTCTTTTATGGGAAGGTGTATTGATTTTAAGGAGGAAGAATCTTATCATATATTTAGCAGTTCATTAGCCAGCTTTTGCAACTAGAACCTGGATGATTTATTCTTTAATCCCATATACAAGATGAATATATATATAAAAGATATATAGAGATGGAGAGGGGGGAGGTATGCCTGGTTCCTGATGCTGGAGTCGGAGTCGGATCTCGCGATTGTTGATTTGGGAGGAGGAAGGGGGGAGGGGAGATCTCGCGGTGGCTTGGTCGGGGCGCCTGGAATCTCCCATGAGGGCTTTCCATCCTTATATCGGTATAGTTTCTCTTTACTTGATGCAATTATAATATCCTCCACTAACTTTTGGCAAACACTTTGCCATACTCAGGTTTTTAATACACTTTGATATACGTTTTGTTTTCATGCAAAACATGAGAATATTTTTTTCAGACAAATATTCATCGTATGCATCAGCTCCCTATGCCTGTCAGTTTGGCAACTTTGAACTCTTTTTGTTGCAATTTTACTACTTGAAAACCTATCTAATGTGTATTTTTTAAACCTATCGCTACTCCAAATTATGACTGATATATAATAATCCAAGTGAGCGCCAATCCCGAAAACATGGCCCATGAGCCGCTGCGACATGCCCTCTTTCCTACATTAAGCGTTGACGCTCAAGTTCTCTGGTAAAAAAATGTTATATAATAGACGGAAATTTTTGTTCCCCTCGTAATTATTTTAAAACATTCTTATTCCATAATTTGGCTCAGTAAGACAATAGACAAAGGCTTATGAACAATGTAATATTTCACTTTTTATCTTCAAGCTGTTCGTATTCCGCGTCATGAACATTTTAAAGAAATATTTTTATTTACTAATAATCATAGCGCATAATATTCTATGATTATATTTTTATAAACAGATAGTCTAGTATAGAGTATATAAAGCTAAATTGTAATCTAAATTCAACCGCGGCTACAAATAAAAACAATTAGTATTGCCACAAGTCGAACTAAAATTATTTTAAGTATAGATTATATATTATATATACTATTATACGTATATATACTATTATAGTATATATATATATATCTATACTATTAGAGAGAGCAGAGACGAGAGCAGAGAGATCGCACGGAGAGAGATAAATGGAGGGAATTCGACGCGAGAGAAAGCAAAAGATGCGCAAATGCCGCGTATGCTTTCGCCTCACCAATGCCCCACATAAAAGTATGCCTGCTGTGCCGTAGTGATGCTGGCCCGCACATCCCCCGTGCCCAGCTCAATTCAAATGGTTGCATCATTCTCCGATGATTAGCACTCATCATACCAATGCTGTAATGTGCGTTCCCCCATTTTGATTCCATGATTGTCCGGACCAAGGCTATGTGCCCACTAAACTATCAAGGCTACAAGATTTTTGCTTCGTACCAAGTCTATATCCCATTTTTCCTGCATATATTATATATATATATAGGTATATATATATACTATATACTATATACTATATATATATATATATACATTAGTATATTATTATATTAGTATAGCAGACGCAGCAGCCAGCAGATGAGCAGATGGACGCACGACGAGAGAGCAGAAATTGCGAGAACATTCGCCGCTAGCAGTTGCTTTAAGTCAGGCCCAACTTGGCTCCAGTGCATTGTGGCCCTAATCTTAGTCCACATACATCACACCTCGAAAGCATAGCAGCTCTCAATCGAGCCCTTGCGACTAATTCCAATGCTAGCATGTAGCCGCCGACAAGATTATGACACATCAGCTACCAATTTATACTTACAAGAAACTTGGCGTAGTGATGTGCTCTGCCCAATTTCTGTCACCCCGACTACCATCACACCTCAAAGATAGCCCGCAGTCTCAACCGATCATTCACCAACTCTTAATGTAGCATGGTAGCGCCATAAGATTAGGTCACATCCACTATCCAAGTTTCCTTTTGCCAGCAACTTCGCAGTACCCAAGTTTCCCTTTAATTTTTCTCTGTTGCACTTAAAGGCTAACTTCGCTAGCAATGCTGGCCCTCTTGGAATCTTGCCCCGCCTCGCTACATCACACCTCAAAGCATACAGGCGCAGCTCACAGCCACGCATTCACCAACGTTGCAAAGCTAGACTATAGAGACAATAGATTAAGTTTTCACGGATCACTTACCAAGTTGCTTTGCAAAGCTTTTACCTCTATGAGAAAACTGTCGCTATGACAATCTGCCAGGCCCTTTAGAGGCCATTTCTGTGCCCGCTGCACGAACCTATTTCAAGAATAAACCCCAGCCGCACTTTATATGCGCCCTCCATGCACCCAAATCCATTTCCGTTGAACCCGTTCTCTCTCTCTCTCTCCTCTCTCTCTCCTCTCTCCTCTCTCCTCTCTCTCTCCTCTCTATCAAATCTCTAAAGCTTCTCCCCCAAACCTCCTTCCCAGATCTTTGAGCACGAGAGAGCCGCAGCTAAATCTCCGCCCCGCCTTTCCCTCCCGGTCCTCGCCCCATTTCCACTGTGAGGCCGCGCGGCGAGGATGCGGAGATCCCCTGCGAGCTCCCCTGCTGACTAGCTCTGCAGCCGAGATTCCCCCCCTGTCCTCGCCCATTTCGTGTTGGTCCGCCCTGCGCATGATCCCCCCGTCCTCGGGGGCCCCCCAAATCGCAAACGCCCTGCCTTGCGCAGTCCCCTCCTGAGCGCCGCAGCCTTTTGAGAGCCTCCGAGCGCGTCCCCCCCTTTTGTAGTGCGCCCTCACACACAGGCCCCCCTTTTTCACTCTCTCTTCGCAGCGCCGACACAGC
>NW_017973797.1:0-2116 GCF_001876935.1 Asparagus officinalis
GACCTATAAGCAGTTTTATATGCCTACAGATACCCCCTCCAAAGTATTTCAGCCTTGTTCTTTTATAGAAGAGTCTGGAATATTTTGGATATGATTGCCCCAACCTTCAATCGGTATGACGGGACTTTTGAATGGCTTCTATTCTTGATTCCTTCAATCCTTCAGGCTATTCAGTGCTTTGTCGAATGTTTGCAAGGGTTCTGGTACTGCATTTATTATCTGACCGTTGTCGGAATTTTGAACATGAAGTCAATTCCTGATTTTCTGATCTTTAGCTCGTGTTTGCTGGTTCAACATAGAACTGACCATCGATTGTTGGCGTTGAGTTTTTATTTGCGACGCGTTGTCCGGCGTAGTGTTGTTGAGTTATCCTTAAGAATATTTTTAGAAAAATATTCTCCAGAAACTTCTCAACCAAAAATAGGAAATAGTTTATACTCGTATACCTTATTGGAGTATTAAGAAGCAGTTTATACTCATATACTTTTCGGAGTATTAAGAAGCAGTTTATACTCGTATACTTTTCGGAGTATTAAGAAGCAGTTTATACTCGTATACTAGAGGAATGAATAAACAAGGGACTGAACCCTCGGTCGATTTGAAGTCGTTTCGATACTCGGTTCAGCTTCAATTTGAATTCTGGTTCAAATCTGGTTCAAACTGGTTCAAGGCTGGTTCAGACTGGTTCAACCTGGTTCAAGGCTGGTTCAGGTCTGGTTCAGTCTGGTTTGGCCTGGTTCAGCCTGGTTTGGCCTGGTTCAGCCTCTTTTGAACTGATTTGGACTGGTCTGGTCTGGTTCAACCTGGTCCGGTCTGGTTCAAGGCTGGTTCACCTATAAAAGCCTCTCTTTTCCTCGAGCTTCAGATGTGGCCCCCCCCCCCCCTTGTCCTTTTTTTTTTAATTTTCGCTTCCCTCGTGCATCTTTTCTCCTCCAAACCTTCATATTTGTCTTAGATCTACCCTTCCTCTTGATCTTAGACTGAAAAATCCCTCAAAATTTCCATATTTAAAGTTTCTCTCAGGCCCCTCAAGCACGTGGTTTGAGCCTCTTTCAAGATCTAATTTTTTGTCGGATCCTCGAGCTTTTCCTCAGGTAAATCCTCCATAATTTTGGCATATTTCATGTTTAATTTAGTACATGAATTTGTGGGATTGCATATGAGGGTTAGGGTTTGTGATTTGACGCCTAGATAAAATTTGGAGATCTGAGGGGTTTAATTATAAAAAAGTGGGGATAAAATTTTAGGGTTAGAGTTTGTCACCCTAACTAAAATTTTTTTGTATCTGATCCTCTTTTTTACTTTGTAGATCACCATGTCGCATATCTCGAGAGGTCAGTCCCCTGCTGCATCGGCTGATGGCGTGCTTCCCTCCTACGCTGGTGAGCTCTTTTCTGGCGTATTTCGAAATTTGTAAATTAATCCTTTTTTCCCCGTTTTGTTCTCCTTGGTGAGACAATTGGGAAGAGCCTTGATTCTCCTTGGTGAGGATCGACGCTTTAAAGATAGGTTTTGCTTGGTCAAAACCATATCTCAAAATAAATAAAGGGGGCGTTTTGACGCTGCATTGTGCCTTATAAGGCAGGAATATGTTTTTGATATATCCTACCTTATAAGCGCATAATGTGGCCAAATCGTCTCACCCTTTATAAGGCAGTGACTCTATCTTATCCGTTCGTAGGATGAGTTCAACTTCCTTTTATAACTGAGACTAACAAACACTTAATTGCTTGTTTTCAGTGGAATATCCCTCTAGAGCGTTCTCATCTCATGCAGTGGACGGACGTCGTGACGAGTATTATTCAACCTCCGATGATTTTTCACCTATTCCGCTTACCCTTCGGTTTGCTCCGGGCACATCGACAGAGATTGCCCAAGTGGTGAAGGAAGGTGGACATCGAGCTCTTCGACAGTTGATTACAGATGCGCCTTTCGTGAAGGATGCCAGCTCTGTTCAGTCTCTCAGGAAGACTGACTTTCTATTTGGCGACTCTGTCAGAGATCCTGATGCAATATTTATTGACGCAGAGCAGTGGCTTCATAAAGATGACGGTGGTTTTCTATATTTGCCCAAGATTCCTCGACACCGCTCATTGACTGAGCTCAGGCGTCAGGC
>NW_017973797.1:2141-6955 GCF_001876935.1 Asparagus officinalis
CTCGGTTCAGCTTCAATTTGAATTCTGGTTCAAATCTGGTTCAAACTGGTTCAACCTGGTTCAACCTGGTTCAAGGCTGGTTCAGGACTGGTTCAAGACTGGTTCAAACTTGTTCATCCTGGTCTGGTCTGGCAGCCTGGTTTGGCCTGGTTCAGTCTCCTTTGAACTGATTTAGACTGGTCTGGTCTGGTTCAACCTGGTCCGGTCTGGTTCAAGGCTGGTTCAACTATAAAAGAACCTCTTTTTCTCCTCTTTAGGCCCCCCCCCCTCTTGTCCCTTTTTTTTTGATTTTCGCTTCCCTCGTGCATCTTTTCTCCTCCAAACCTTCATATTTGTCTTAGATCTACCCTTCCTCTTGATCTTAGACTGAAAAATCCTTCAAAATTTCCATATTTAAAGCTTCTCCCAGGCCCCTCGAGCACGTGGTTCGAGCCTCTTTCAAGATCTAATTTTTTTGTCGGATCCTCGAGCTTTTCCTCAGGTAAATCCTCCATAATTTTGAAATCCTCCATAATTTTGGCATATTTCATGTTTAATTTAGTACATGAATTTGTGGGATTGCATATGAGGGTTAGGGTTTGTGATTTGACGCCTCGAGCTCATCTTTCAGGGGGTAGAATTTAGAGATCTGAGGGGTTTAACTATAAAAAAGAGGGGATAAAATTTTTAGGGTTAGAGTTTGTCACCCTAACTAATTTTTTTTATCTGACCCCCTGATTTACTTTGCAGATCATCATGTCGCATGTCCCGAGAGGTCGCTTCCCTACTGCGTCGGCTGATGGCGTGCTTCCCTCGTATGCTGGTGAGCTCTTTTTGGCGTATTTGTAGATTTGTAGATTAGTCCTTTATCCCCATTTTGTTCTCCTTGGTGAGACAATCGGGAAGAGCCTTGATTCTCCTTGGTGAGGATCGACGCTTTAAAGATGGGTTTTGCTTGGTCAAAACCATATTTCAAAATAAATAAAGGGGGCGTTTTGACGCTGCATTGTGCCTTATAAGGCAGGAATATGTTTTTGATATATCCTACTTTATAAGCGCATAATGTGGCCAAATCATCTCACCCTTTATAAGGCAGTGACTCTATCTTACCCATTCGTAGGATGAGTTTAACTTCCTTTTATAACTAAGACTAACAAACACTTAATTGCTTGTTTTCAGTGGAATATCCCTCTAGAGCGTTCTCATCTCATGTAGTGGACAGACGTCGTGACGAGTATTATTCAACCTCTGATGATTTTTCACCTATTCCGCTTACTCTTCAGTTTGTTCCGGGCACGTCGACAGAGGTTGCCCAAGTGGTGAAGGAAGGTGGACATCGAGCTCTTCGACAGCTGATTACGGATGCGCCTTTCGTGAAGGACGCCAGTTCTGTTCAGCCTCTCAGGAAGACTGACTTTTTATTTGGCGACTCTGTCAGAGATCCGGATGCAGTGTTTATTGACGCCGAGCAGTGGCTTCATAAAAATGGCTGTGGTTTCCTATATTTGCCGAAGATTCCTCGACACCGTTCATTGACTGAGCTCAGGCGTTAGGCTGTGACACGGGAGATGTCGTGGCGCTTGACGGAGGAGCATGAGAGCGTTCACTGTGGCTATATCACTCATCAGGCAGCTCCTGGTTCGAGCAGGAGTCATATCGTTGGATTGTGTCCTGGAGTATTGGGGCTGGATGCACCGCCGCGTAACGAATTTCTTGCTTCTGCTTCTACCTTGAAGAATCGCCTCGCTGACTTAGGACGGGAGATGCCTGTGGCGCACCACAGATTCTATGGCTGGGTCCCTTCTTTAGACAAGCTTTGGTGGGCTCGTATGACGAAGTACGTCTTAAGCCGATGGAGCGAGGAGTTGCATGCTTGTGGTCTATATGCAGCCATTCGTTCCACCATGTATGGCTTACCTGTCAGCGCGAAGCATTTCTTCATGTATGGCTTACCTGTCAGCGCGAAGCATTTCTTCGCTTTGTGCGAGCTCTATAACCCGGATTCGAACATTTTTCTGACCCGGCAAGGGGAGTTGGGCTTGGCTCTCCATTAGATGCACAGGATTTCTGGTTTGCCCATGGGTCAGATGCTATATCAGGAATACTTTCCCTCCAACCATGAATTGAGTCAGCTGAAGGATCGCATGCCCGACCGCTACGAGACTTTATGGGACCTCACATGTCACTATCATATTGCTTTGGCGCAGTCTGAGCCTTTAGCGAAGAGGACTAAGTCACATGTGAGTCTGAAGCAGTTTGCGTGTTATTTGTTCAGGAATCTAGAGAGCAATTCTGGCGAGGCTATTTGTGAACTGGAAACGCTTACTCCTTCAGAAGTTAATGGTCTGTTGAAGAAGATTGACGCTTACTCTTATACCATTAGCAGTTCCGAGAGTGGCTTTCCTGCAGGGACCAAGTTTAAATCGTTCTTATAGCATGCGACCGCATCGATTCAGCCGATGACCCTTCTTGCCGGTTACCTCGCTATCTGGTTAAAGAAATGCGTGGTCCCGTATCAGTCCGGTGACATTATGCCATTGGAAGTGCTCTACCTAGCACTTTCGCTTCTTCCGGTGATGGTGGCTAACATTCATCGAGGGCTTCGACAGATTTCTAGTACCTTCACACAGAAAGAAGATGCACCGTCAGCTAAGATTCCTCTTTCTAAGGTGGATCTCCCATACATTTATTTGATGGCTTGGTTCGTCCTTCATCGTCCTGATATGATGTCGGTACCTAGCACCGTAGATCGCTCTGTTCTCCTACTACAGTTGTTTGAGAATGGCAGGTGGGAGGGGCGAGGATTCCCTGACATCAGAAAGTAGCTACAGGTCCATAAATGTTGGGCATTTTCCACTTGCTTTCCACAGTTCTTCAGCCGATACGGCGAGTGTTTGATTGATGAGGAGCAGTCTACCCTGCCGATTCGCCCACCAGTTTGGTTATGATCAGCTTTATGTTGGGAATCCACGTCAGCAGCTTCGGACTCATGGCGGTTTGGTGGACGGTCTCCGGGCATGGCTATGGACCGTGACGGGCTGTATTGGTGCTAAGTTCAGTCTCCCGAGTGCTGAGCGGCAGTTGAATCTCACCTTCTTAAGCTGCAGGTGGTTGTTAGCAGCTAATAAAACTATCCCCGTGAAGCCGATTGCAGAGCTAGTGGCCGAGGAAGCTTCTCAGGCTGATTCTCGTGTGATTTGGGAAAATGCTCGGTCACAGAGGACACGGAGCAAGACTCGTCGGATTGACGAAGAGGGAAAGAAGACCTTCCATTCTGCTGATGAGGCTTCAGGCGAAGATCTTGAAGATTACGAGGATTGTTCCGAGCGAGGTTAGCTACCTATTCTTTCCTTCTGTCTTCCAGAATTATTAATCTTGACAGTTGTTTGATGTTTCAGGGACCGCAACTGACAATGATGAAGAATTCTGTCCTTTTTCCCAGGCAAGACCTTCGATTGTTGTCCCCGCTGCTAGGCGGAAGAGATTAGCCCACAAGCCGCATGCAGATTCACGAGCATCTGAGATGGATTTGTCTAGTGATGATCCCGCTAGCGACGGAGGTAACATCTACCCTATAGATCATCCTTTTGATCATTCAGAACTTTGACTCATGCTTTTCCATCTCTATGTAGGAGAGCGTGGGGATAGCGAGATGAGTCCTGATCCTGCTCCTCATGATTGTGTATTTTCTGGTGAGCCTGACTCACCATACCAGGTAGAAAAGCCTGCAGAAGCTACCGACGTTAGGGAGACCATCAATGTAGGACCCGATTCAGCGAATCCATGTACATCTACCATTGACAATGTACCCTTTAGATGGCACACAAAGGAGTTGAACGATTCAGAATTCGTGCATTCCCTAATTGTCTCTATGCTTCTTGCTCTTTTAGACAAATTGCAGGAGGCAAACATGGACCTTGGGAATAGAGAGGCTAACACACCCATAAGAGGTAACTCATTTCCATTGGTCGTAGTCTCTTTATTCTTCTTTTGCACTTATATCCTCTTGTGTCAGATTTCTCGACTGATGATTTTGACGAGGAAGGTTTGCTTGTGGACACTCCCATGCTCCACTTCATGTATGGCTTTCCTCAGATTGATGACCAGATGCCTGAAGATATGTTTCCTGAGTCTACACTCCCTAAGAATCCCGAGGATGGTCCTTCTGAAGGTACGTGCTTCTTCTCAAGTTAATTATAGGACTAGCCATTTTTTTTGAATAGTGCAACTATAATGTGATGCATCTGAGAATTCCGTTTTGTGTTTGCCAGAAGCTTTTGTCGAGACTGATCCTGTTGAGCCGGCTGTGAGACCAACTACATCAGCTGATACATCCACAGCGGTTACACCTCCACTACCTCTAGTGACTCAAGGGGAAGGAGGTATAAATTAAGCAACTGAGAAATATCATTTATTTCCTCATTAAGGCTTTTGACGGATTTCTCCTTTTTGTGTAGGGCTTTCTTCTCGGCTTCATGTCCTTGTGAAGGAGTTGTTATCAGACAATGACCCTGAGAAGATCGTCATCTGAATAGAAGTCCGCTCCTTCTTCTCCTTCGTGAATGCTATGATTGGCAAACTCTTCCACGGCGGACTTTTCCTTCACCAGTTTAAACATTTCCTTGATTCTAGAATAAATTTAATAAGGGATGCAGGATACCCGGATCTGGCGAAGGCTATAGTTGATGACCTTGATTGTCTAGAGCACGAGCTTCAGATGTTTCGTGAGCTCCGGGATGCAGGTGCTTCTTCATTCATTGCTGCCCATTTGGATACTCGTTTACAGACATGGCGCGATACTCGAGTTCTTGCTGAGCTCGAGATTCAGGTGCAGC